>NC_133798.1:40604965-40692806 GCF_043250625.1 Sebastes fasciatus
TGGGTGCTGTCCTTCTAAAAAGCTGGTAGAATTTCCGGAAGTTGGCAGAGGGGTAGCTGTCGAGTTGTAGATCCGTTTTGGAGTGAGATGGGAATCTGCTGATGCGGCCGTCGCCCAATACCAAGTATGTCGCCTGTGTTGTGATGGTCCAATCGTCGGGTCTGGTGTTGTGGCAGGTGGGTATACAGGGGCCTGGGGAGTAGCTTATGTCGGGGTCGAAGGAGGGGTTGTAGGTGGGATCTAGGGTGATGGACTCCAGCTCTGAGGTAGCGGTGGCTTCCAGAGAGGCCAAGGCAAGCGGCGCGACCCCAAAAGAGTGCTGAGTGGAGGGCTCAGATAGGGCTTTCAGAGTGGCAGTGTTAGCCTTTGGAGTCCCAGTCATCATGGGTGTAGCCTCCTGCAGCTGCTCAATTGGGGCCCGCCGCCCGACAAGGCCAGTCCGGTCACCAGCACCACCTGTGGGTGTGAGAGGGAGAGGAGAGATGGTGTCAATGGTTATGACTGCAAGGTTGTGCTTACTGTGAATGGTGGGGGATCAAATCAAATCAAATCAATTTATTTTTGTATAGCGTCAAATCACAACAGAAGTTATCTCAAGACGCTTTATATGTAGAGCAGGTCTATGACCGTACACCATAGTTTTGAGACCCAACAGGATCCACCAAGCGCACTGTGGCCAGGAAAAACTCCCCGATTACTGGGAAGAAACCTGGAGCAGAACCGGGCGCAGGGCGGGCGGCCATCTGCCGAGACCGGCTGGGGGGATAGATAGATAGAGTGAGAGAGAGAGAGAGAGAGAGATAGAGAGAGAGAGATATAGAAGCAGCCACAATAGCAGTCTAGCCGCTGTAATAACTAATACAAGTAGGGCTGATAACACAAAACCAATAGTGGTGGATGGAAAGAGTGATAATACAACTATCGGAAAGCCAGCACTGTCCAGCATCTCTCCTCAGTACGTCCATGTGTATTGGTGTGGGACGTCCCTGCGATCGATGCCCGTGCATTGGTTCCTGCAGCATCAGCATGCTTGCTGGGAGCTCTTGATGTCTTTGGCAGTGATTGAGAAGTGTTATTCTCCAGGCTGCCACATTGTCAATAGGTGTTGGAAATCCCTCGTTAGCATTGGTAGTCCCTCGTACAGACGTAGTTAATTAGGGATGGTAGCAGTTGGTGTCAAGCAGGCACCGACGCGGCAGCAGATGCAGCCACAATACCGGAGACCACCAAGATCCAGGTGAAACCCTGCTCCAAGTGTACCCATGCTCCAGGTATAACCTCGCTCCCTGGTGTGATCCCGCTCCAGGTATGACCTCACTCCAGGTGTGACCCCGCTCCACGGTTAGCTGCGAGACAAGGAGGCACAAGGACTCCCGGGAAGGAATGAAGTTAGTAACAACATGGACATGGGACATGAGTATATACAGAAGGAGAGGGGAGCTCAGTGTGTCATAGGAAGTTCCTTATGACAGTGTGTCATAGGAAGTCCCCCGGCAGTCTATGCCTATAGCAGCTTAAGTATAAGCGTTATCAAAGAGGAAAGTCTTTAGCCTACTCTTAAATGTAGAGACGGTGTCTGCCTCCCGGACTGAAACTGGGAGCTGGTTCCAGAGAAGAGGAGCTTGATAGCTGAAGGCTCTGGCTCCCATTCTACGTTTGGAGACTCTAGGAACCTCAAGTAACCCTGCATTCTGTGAGCGCAGTGCTCTAGTGGGGTAGTAGGGTACTATGAGCTCTTTAAGATATGATGGGGCCTGACCGTTTAGCGCTTTGTAGGTGAGGAGGACGATTTTAAAATCTATTCTGGATTTTACAGGCAGCCAGTGCAGAGAAGCTAATACAGGCGTAATATGATCTCTTTTTCTAGTTCTAGTCAGTACACGTGCTGCAGCATTCTGGATCAACTGGAGAGTCTTAAGAGACTTATTGGAGCAGCCTGATAATAAGGAATTGCAGTAATCGAGTCTAGAGGTAACAAATGCATGGACTAATTTTTCTGCATCATTTTGACACAGGATGTGCCTGATCTTCGCAATGTTACGTAGATGAAAGAAGGCAGTCCGTGAGGTTTGTTTTATGTGAGAGTTAAAGGACATATCCTGGTCGAAGACAACTCCCAGATTCCTTACGGTGGTGCTGGAGGCCAGGGCAATGCCATCTAAAGTAACTATATCATTAGATAATTTGTTTCGGAGGTGCTCAGGGCCTAGTACAATAACTTCAGTTTTGTCTGAGTTTAACATCAGGAAATTGCAGGTCATCCAGGTTTTTATGTCCTTAAGGCATGCTTGAAGTTTAGTTAACTGGTTTGTTTCGTCTGGCTTGATTGATAGATATAATTGAGTATCATCTGCATAACAATGAAAGTTTATGGAGTGTTTTCTAATAACATTGCCTAAGGGAAGCATATATAAGGTAAATAGAATTGGTCCAAGTACAGAACCCTGTGGAACTCCGTGACTAACTTTGGCGTACATGGAGGACTCATCGTTGATATGTACAAACTGAGATCGATCTGATAAATAGGACTTAAACCAACTTAGTGCAGTTCCTTTAATGCCAATTAAATGTTCCAGTCTTTGTAATAGGATGTCATGGTCAATGGTGTCGAAAGCAGCACTGAGATCTAGCAAGACAAGGGTTAGGGTTAGGGTTAGGGTTAGGGTTAGGGGTTAGGGTTAGGGTTAGGGTTAGGTAAGGGCATGATAACCACGATGATCAAATTGATCATCCTTGATCATCCTCATTAACTCTTTGTGTGAACATGACAGAGCGATGAGACCTTGACGTACCCCCCCATTTTCGGGGTCGTTCTTTCCACTGATGGCACTGACAAGTCTGTGCGACTTTCGGTTGCGAAGTTACGCAACTTTTTTATATCAAAAAATGTATATCTCTGGAACGGAAGGTCGTAGAGACTCACAACCACGACAGGCGTGTTCAGCGTGGTCGAATTATGTCAGACAGAGCACGTTTCCAAGTGTCTACGACGTTCGGTTCGGGAGATATTCGAGAAAAACGTTAAATGTTTCAGAAACATCTTGTAGTGAACTGTTTAATTGTTAAATGTTTCAGAAACATCTTGTAGTGAACTGTTTAATTGTTAAATGTTTCAGAAACATCCTGTAGTGAACTGTTTAACTGTTAAATGTTTCAGAAACATCCTGTAGTGAACTGTTTAACTGTTAAATGTTTCAGAAACATCCTGTAGTGAACTGTTTAACTGTTAAATGTTTCAGAAACATCCTGTAGTGAACTGTTTAACTGTTAAATGTTTCAGAAACATCCTGCAGTGAAGTGTTTAATTGTTTAATGTTTCAGAAACATCTAGTAGTGAACTGTTTAACTGTTAAATGTTTCAGAAACATCCTGTAGTGAACTGTTTAATTGTTTAATGTTTCAGAAACATCTAGTAGTGAACTGTTTAACTGTTAAATGGGTTAGGGTTAGGGTTAGGGTTAGGTTAAGGGGATAAAAACTTCATCTGGAAATAGGGTTAGGGTTAGGGTTAGGGTTAGGTTTGGGTTATGGTTGGGGTTGATAGATCCGGTGGAGGTTTGTTTGCACTGGGTTAGGGTTAGGGTTAGGGTTAGGGTTAGGGTTAGGGGTTAGGGTTAGGGTTAGGGTTAGGGTAGGGTTAGGGTTAGGGTTAGGGTTAGGGGTTAGGGTTAGGGTTAGGGTTAGGGTTAGGTAAGGGCATGATAACCACGATGATCAAATTGATCATCCTTGATCATCCTCATTAACTCTTTGTGTGAACATGACAGAGCGATGAGACCTTGACGTACCCCCCCATTTTCGGGGTCGTTCTTTCCACTGATGGCACTGACAAGTCTGTGCGACTTTCGGTTGCGAAGTTACGCAACTTTTTTATATCAAAAAATGTATATCTCTGGAACGGAAGGTCGTAGAGACTCACAACCACGACAGGCGTGTTCAGCGTGGTCGAATTATGTCAGACAGAGCACGTTTCCAAGTGTCTACGACGTTCGTTTCGGGAGATATTCGAGAAAAACGTTAAATGTTTCAGAAACATCTTGTAGTGAACTGTTTAATTGTTAAATGTTTCAGAAACATCCTGTAGTGAACTGTTTAACTGTTAAATGTTTCAGAAACATCTTGTAGTGAACTGTTTAATTGTTAAATGTTTCAGAAACATCCTGTAGTGAACTGTTTAACTGTTAAATGTTTCAGAAACATCCTGTAGTGAACTGTTTAACTGTTAAATGTTTCAGAAACATCCTGTAGTGAACTGTTTAACTGTTAAATGTTTCAGAAACATCCTGTAGTGAAGTGTTTAATTGTTTAATGTTTCAGAAACATCTAGTAGTGAACTGTTTAACTGTTAAATGTTTCAGAAACATCTAGTAGTGAACTGTTTAACTGTTAAATGGGTTAGGGTTAGGGTTAGGGTTAGGTTAAGGGGATAAAAACTTCATCTGGAAATAGGGTTAGGGTTAGGGTTAGGTTTGGGTTATGGTTGGGGTTGATAGATCCGGTGGAGGTTTGTTTGCACTGGCCTAAAGATCTGTATGTAAGTGTGTGTGGCTGTATGATGCTTAATGTGTGAGCTGGTTCCTGTTCCTGTCGTGATGGATGGGTGAGGTGGCTGGAGCAGCTCTCTGCCCCGGGAGACCCGGGTTCGACTCCCAGATGAGGCGGAGGACCAGGATGTGGTTAGGGCCCAGGGTTAGGGTTATGGTAAGAGGGTGGGGTAAGATGGTTGAGTCAGGGCAAGGTTAGGGGGTTGGGGTTCAAGTAGGGGGTTAGGGTTAGGGTAAGGTGGTAGGGTTAGGGTAAGGTTAGGGGGTTGGGGTTCAAGTAGGGGGTTAGGGTTAGGGTTAGGGGGTTAGGGTTAGGTAAGGGCATGATAACCACGGGTTAGGGTTAGGGTTAGGGTTAGGGTTAGGTAAGGGCATGATAACCACGATGATCAAATTGATCATCCTTGATCATCCTCATTAACTCTTTGTGTGAACATGACAGAGCGATGAGACCTTGACGTACCCCCCCATTTTCGGGGTCGTTCTTTCCACTGATGGCACTGACAAGTCTGTGCGACTTTCGGTTGCGAAGTTACGCAACTTTTTTATATCAAAAAATGTATATCTCTGGAACGGAAGGTCGTAGAGACTCACAACCACGACAGGCGTGTTCAGCGTGGTCGAATTATGTCAGACAGAGCACATTTCCAAGTGTCTACGACGTTCGGTTCGGGAGATATTCGAGAAAAACGTTCGGCTAGGGTTAGGGTTAGGGTTAAGCCTAGGTAAGGGCATGATAACCACGATGATCAAATTGATCATCCTTGATCATCCTCATTAACTCTTTGTGTGAACATGACAGAGCGATGAGACCTTGACGTACCCCCCCATTTTCGGGGTCGTTCTTTCCACTGATGGCACTGACAAGTCTGTGCGACTTTCGGTTGCGAAGTTACGCAACTTTTTTATATCAAAAAATGTATATCTCTGGAACGGAAGGTCGTAGAGACTCACAACCACGACAGGCGTGTTCAGCGTGGTCGAATTATGTCAGACAGAGCACGTTTCCAAGTGTCTACGACGTTCGGTTCGGGAGATATTCGAGAAAAACGTTAAATGTTTCAGAAACATCTTGTAGTGAACTGTTTAATTGTTAAATGTTTCAGAAACATCCTGTAGTGAACTGTTTAACTGTTAAATGTTTCAGAAACATCTTGTAGTGAACTGTTTAATTGTTAAATGTTTCAGAAACATCCTGTAGTGAACTGTTTAACTGTTAAATGTTTCAGAAACATCTTGTAGTGAACTGTTTAATTGTTAAATGTTTCAGAAACATCCTGTAGTGAACTGTTTAACTGTTAAATGTTTCAGAAACATCCTGTAGTGAACTGTTTAACTGTTAAATGTTTCAGAAACATCCTGTAGTGAACTGTTTAACTGTTAAATGTTTCAGAAACATCCTGTAGTGAAGTGTTTAATTGTTTAATGTTTCAGAAACATCTAGTAGTGAACTGTTTAACTGTTAAATGTTTCAGAAACATCCTGTAGTGAACTGTTTAATTGTTTAATGTTTCAGAAACATCTAGTAGTGAACTGTTTAACTGTTAAATGGGTTAGGGTTAGGGTTAGGGTTAGGTTAAGGGGATAAAAACTTCATCTGGAAATAGGGTTAGGGTTAGGGTTAGGGCTAGGGTTAGGTTTGGGTTATGGTTGGGGTTGATAGATCCGGTGGAGGTTTGTTTGCACTGGGTTAGGGTTAGGGTTAGGGTTAGGGTTAGGGTTAGGGTTAGGTAAGGGCATGATAACCACGATGATCAAATTGATCATCCTTGATCATCCTCATTAACTCTTTGTGTGAACATGACAGAGCGATGAGACCTTGACGTACCCCCCCATTTTCGGGGTCGTTCTTTCCACTGATGGCACTGACAAGTCTGTGCGACTTTCGGTTGCGAAGTTACGCAACTTTTTTATATCAAAAAATGTATATCTCTGGAACGGAAGGTCGTAGAGACTCACAACCACGACAGGCGTGTTCAGCGTGGTCGAATTATGTCAGACAGAGCACGTTTCCAAGTGTCTACGACGTTCGGTTCGGGAGATATTCGAGAAAAACGTTCGGCTAGGGTTAGGGTTAGGGTTAAGCCTAGGTAAGGGCATGATAACCACGATGATCAAATTGATCATCCTTCATCATCCTCATTAACTCTTTGTGTGAACATGACAGAGCGATGAGACCTTGACGTACCCCCCCATTTTCGGGGTCGTTCTTTCCACTGATGGCACTGACAAGTCTGTGCGACTTTCGGTTGCGAAGTTACGCAACTTTTTTATATCAAAAAATGTATATCTCTGGAACGGAAGGTCGTAGAGACTCACAACCACGACAGGCGTGTTCAGCGTGGTCGAATTATGTCAGACAGAGCACGTTTCCAAGTGTCTACAACGTTCGGTTCGGGAGATATTCGAGAAAAACGTTAAATGTTTCAGAAACATCTTGTAGTGAACTGTTTAATTGTTAAATGTTTCAGAAACATCCTGTAGTGAACTGTTTAACTGTTAAATGTTTCAGAAACATCTTGTAGTGAACTGTTTAATTGTTAAATGTTTCAGAAACATCCTGTAGTGAACTGTTTAACTGTTAAATGTTTCAGAAACATCCTGTAGTGAACTGTTTAACTGTTAAATGTTTCAGAAACATCCTGTAGTGAACTGTTTAACTGTTAAATGTTTCAGAAACATCCTGTAGTGAACTGTTTAACTGTTAAATGTTTCAGAAACATCCTGTAGTGAAGTGTTTAATTGTTTAATGTTTCAGAAACATCTAGTAGTGAACTGTTTAACTGTTAAATGTTTCAGAAACATCCTGTAGTGTACTGTTTAATTGTTTAATGTTTCAGAAACATCTAGTAGTGAACTGTTTAACTGTTAAATGGGTTAGGGTTAGGGTTAGGGTTAGGGTTAGGTTAAGGGGATAAAAACTTCATCTGGAAATAGGGTTAGGGTTAGGGTTAGGGTTAGGGTTAGGTTTGGGTTATGGTTGGGGTTGATAGATCCGGTGGAGGTTTGTTTGCACTGGGTTAGGGTTAGGGTTAGGGTTAGGGTTAGGTAAGGGCATGATAACCACGATGATCAAATTGATCATCCTTGATCATCCTCATTAACTCTTTGTGTGAACATGACAGAGCGATGAGACCTTGACGTACCCCCCCATTTTCGGGGTCGTTCTTTCCACTGATGGCACTGACAAGTCTGTGCGACTTTCGGTTGCGAAGTTACGCAACTTTTTTATATCAAAAAATTTATATCTCTGGAACGAAAGGTCATAGAGACTCACAACCACGACAGGCGTGTTCAGCGTGGTCGAATTATGTCAGACAGAGCACGTTTCCAAGTGTCTACGACGTTCGGTTCGGGAGATATTCGAGAAAAACGTTAAATGTTTCAGAAACATCTTGTAGTGAACTGTTTAATTGTTAAATGTTTCAGAAACATCCTGTAGTGAACTGTTTAACTGTTAAATGTTTCAGAAACATCCTGTAGTGAAGTGTTTAATTGTTTAATGTTTCAGAAACATCTAGTAGTGAACTGTTTAACTGTTAAATGGGTTAGGGTTAGGGTTAGGGTTAGGTTAAGGGGATAAAAACTTCATCTGGAAATAGGGTTAGGGTTAGGGTTAGGGTTAGGTTTGGGTTATGGTTGGGGTTGATAGATCCGGTGGAGGTTTGTTTGCACTGGGTTAGGGTTAGGGTTAGGGTTAGGGTTAGGGTTAGGGTTAGGTAAGGGCATGATAACCACGATGATCAAATTGATCATCCTTGATCATCCTCATTAACTCTTTGTGTGAACATGACAGAGCGATGAGACCTTGACGTACCCCCCCCATTTTCGGGGTCGTTCTTTCCACTGATGGCACTGACAAGTCTGTGCGACTTTCGGTTGCGAAGTTACGCAACTTTTTTATATCAAAAAATGTATATCTCTGGAACGGAAGGTCGTAGAGACTCACAACCACGACAGGCGTGTTCAGCGTGGTCGAATTATGTCAGACAGAGCACGTTTCCAAGTGTCTACGACGTTCGGTTCGGGAGATATTCGAGAAAAACGTTCGGCTAGGGTTAGGGTTAGGGTTAAGCCTAGGTAAGGGCATGATAACCACGATGATCAAATTGATCATCCTTGATCATCCTCATTAACTCTTTGTGTGAACATGACAGAGCGATGAGACCTTGACGTACCCCCCCATTTTCGGGGTCGTTCTTTCCACTGATGGCACTGACAAGTCTGTGCGACTTTCGGTTGCGAAGTTACGCAACTTTTTTATATCAAAAAATGTATATCTCTGGAACGGAAGGTCGTAGAGACTCACAACCACGACAGGCGTGTTCAGCGTGGTCGAATTATGTCAGACAGAGCACGTTTCCAAGTGTCTACAACGTTCGGTTCGGGAGATATTCGAGAAAAACGTTAAATGTTTCAGAAACATCTTGTAGTGAACTGTTTAATTGTTAAATGTTTCAGAAACATCCTGTAGTGAACTGTTTAACTGTTAAATGTTTCAGAAACATCCTGTAGTGAACTGTTTAACTGTTAAATGTTTCAGAAACATCCTGTAGTGAAGTGTTTAATTGTTTAATGTTTCAGAAACATCTAGTAGTGAACTGTTTAACTGTCTGTTTAACTGTTAAATGTTTCAGAAACATCCTGTAGTGTACTGTTTAATTGTTTAATGTTTCAGAAACATCTAGTAGTGAACTGTTTAACTGTTAAATGGGTTAGGGTTAGGGTTAGGGTTAGGGTTAGGTTAAGGGGATAAAAACTTCATCTGGAAATAGGGTTAGGGTTAGGGTTAGGGTTAGGTTTGGGTTATGGTTGGGGTTGATAGATCCGGTGGAGGTTTGTTTGCACTGGGTTAGGGTTAGGGTTAGGGTTAGGGTTAGGTAAGGGCATGATAACCACGATGATCAAATTGATCATCCTTGATCATCCTCATTAACTCTTTGTGTGAACATGACAGAGCGATGAGACCTTGACGTACCCCCCCATTTTCTGGGTCGTTCTTTCCACTGATGGCACTGACAAGTCTGTGCGACTTTCGGTTGCGAAGTTACGCAACTTTTTTATATCAAAAAATTTATATCTCTGGAAGGAAAGGTCATAGAGACTCACAACCACGACAGGCGTGTTCAGCGTGGTCGAATTATGTCAGACAGAGCACGTTTCCAAGTGTCTACGACGTTCGGTTCGGGAGATATTCGAGAAAAACGTTCGGCTAGGGTTAGGGTTAGGGTTAAGCCTAGGTAAGGGCATGATAACCACGATGATCAAATTGATCATCCTTCATCATCCTCATTAACTCTTTGTGTGAACATGACAGAGCGATGAGACCTTGACGTACCCCCCCATTTTCGGGGTCGTTCTTTCCACTGATGGCACTGACAAGTCTGTGCGACTTTCGGTTGCGAAGTTACGCAACTTTTTTATATCAAAAAATGTATATCTCTGGAACGGAAGGTCGTAGAGACTCACAACCACGACAGGCGTGTTCAGCGTGGTCGAATTATGTCAGACAGAGCACGTTTCCAAGTGTCTACGACGTTCGGTTCGGGAGATATTCGAGAAAAACGTTAAATGTTTCAGAAACATCTTGTAGTGAACTGTTTAATTGTTAAATGTTTCAGAAACATCCTGTAGTGAACTGTTTAACTGTTAAATGTTTCAGAAACATCTTGTAGTGAACTGTTTAATTGTTAAATGTTTCAGAAACATCCTGTAGTGAACTGTTTAACTGTTAAATGTTTCAGAAACATCTTGTAGTGAACTGTTTAATTGTTAAATGTTTCAGAAACATCCTGTAGTGAACTGTTTAACTGTTAAATGTTTCAGAAACATCCTGTAGTGAACTGTTTAACTGTTAAATGTTTCAGAAACATCCTGTAGTGAACTGTTTAACTGTTAAATGTTTCAGAAACATCCTGTAGTGAAGTGTTTAATTGTTTAATGTTTCAGAAACATCTAGTAGTGAACTGTTTAACTGTTAAATGTTTCAGAAACATCCTGTAGTGAACTGTTTAATTGTTTAATGTTTCAGAAACATCTAGTAGTGAACTGTTTAACTGTTAAATGGGTTAGGGTTAGGGTTAGGGTTAGGTTAAGGGGATAAAAACTTCATCTGGAAATAGGGTTAGGGTTAGGGTTAGGGTTAGGGTTAGGTTTGGGTTATGGTTGGGGTTGATAGATCCGGTGGAGGTTTGTTTGCACTGGGTTAGGGTTAGGGTTAGGGTTAGGGTTAGGGTTAGGTAAGGGCATGATAACCACGATGATCAAATTGATCATCCTTGATCATCCTCATTAACTCTTTGTGTGAACATGACAGAGCGATGAGACCTTGACGTACCCCCCCATTTTCGGGGTCGTTCTTTCCACTGATGGCACTGACAAGTCTGTGCGACTTTCGGTTGCGAAGTTACGCAACTTTTTTATATAAAAAAATGTATATCTCTGGAACGGAAGGTCGTAGAGACTCACAACCACGACAGGCGTGTTCAGCGTGGTCGAATTATGTCAGACAGAGCACGTTTCCAAGTGTCTACGACGTTCGGTTCGGGAGATATTCGAGAAAAACGTTCGGCTAGGGTTAGGGTTAGGGTTAAGCCTAGGTAAGGGCATGATAACCACGATGATCAAATTGATCATCCTTCATCATCCTCATTAACTCTTTGTGTGAACATGACAGAGCGATGAGACCTTGACGTACCCCCCCATTTTCGGGGTCGTTCTTTCCACTGATGGCACTGACAAGTCTGTGCGACTTTCGGTTGCGAAGTTACGCAACTTTTTTATATCAAAAAATGTATATCTCTGGAACGGAAGGTCGTAGAGACTCACAACCACGACAGGCGTGTTCAGCGTGGTCGAATTATGTCAGACAGAGCACGTTTCCAAGTGTCTACAACGTTCGGTTCGGGAGATATTCGAGAAAAACGTTAAATGTTTCAGAAACATCTTGTAGTGAACTGTTTAATTGTTAAATGTTTCAGAAACATCCTGTAGTGAACTGTTTAACTGTTAAATGTTTCAGAAACATCCTGTAGTGAACTGTTTAACTGTTAAATGTTTCAGAAACATCTTGTAGTGAACTGTTTAATTGTTAAATGTTTCAGAAACATCCTGTAGTGAACTGTTTAACTGTTAAATGTTTCAGAAACATCCTGTAGTGAACTGTTTAACTGTTAAATGTTTCAGAAACATCCTGTAGTGAACTGTTTAACTGTTAAATGTTTCAGAAACATCCTGTAGTGAAGTGTTTAATTGTTTAATGTTTCAGAAACATCTAGTAGTGAACTGTTTAACTGTTAAATGTTTCAGAAACATCCTGTAGTGAACTGTTTAACTGTTAAATGTTTCAGAAACATCCTGTAGTGAAGTGTTTAATTGTTTAATGTTTCAGAAACATCTAGTAGTGAACTGTTTAACTGTTAAATGTTTCAGAAACATCCTGTAGTGTACTGTTTAATTGTTTAATGTTTCAGAAACATCTAGTAGTGAACTGTTTAACTGTTAAATGGGTTAGGGTTAGGGTTAGGGTTAGGGTTAGGTTAAGGGGATAAAAACTTCATCTGGAAATAGGGTTAGGGTTAGGGTTAGGGTTAGGTTTGGGTTATGGTTGGGGTTGATAGATCCGGTGGAGGTTTGTTTGCACTGGGTTAGGGTTAGGGTTAGGGTTAGGGTTAGGTAAGGGCATGATAACCACGATGATCAAATTGATCATCCTTGATCATCCTCATTAACTCTTTGTGTGAACATGACAGAGCGATGAGACCTTGACGTACCCCCCCATTTTCTGGGTCGTTCTTTCCACTGATGGCACTGACAAGTCTGTGCGACTTTCGGTTGCGAAGTTACGCAACTTTTTTATATCAAAAAATTTATATCTCTGGAACGAAAGGTCATAGAGACTCACAACCACGACAGGCGTGTTCAGCGTGGTCGAATTATGTCAGACAGAGCACGTTTCCAAGTGTCTACGACGTTCGGTTCGGGAGATATTCGAGAAAAACGTTCGGCTAGGGTTAGGGTTAGGGTTAAGCCTAGGTAAGGGCATGATAACCACGATGATCAAATTGATCATCCTTCATCATCCTCATTAACTCTTTGTGTGAACATGACAGAGCGATGAGACCTTGACGTACCCCCCCATTTTCGGGGTCGTTCTTTCCACTGATGGCACTGACAAGTCTGTGCGACTTTCGGTTGCGAAGTTACGCAACTTTTTTATATCAAAAAATGTATATCTCTGGAACGGAAGGTCGTAGAGACTCACAACCACGACAGGCGTGTTCAGCGTGGTCGAATTATGTCAGACAGAGCACGTTTCCAAGTGTCTACGACGTTCGGTTCGGGAGATATTCGAGAAAAACGTTAAATGTTTCAGAAACATCTTGTAGTGAACTGTTTAATTGTTAAATGTTTCAGAAACATCCTGTAGTGAACTGTTTAACTGTTAAATGTTTCAGAAACATCTTGTAGTGAACTGTTTAATTGTTAAATGTTTCAGAAACATCCTGTAGTGAACTGTTTAACTGTTAAATGTTTCAGAAACATCTTGTAGTGAACTGTTTAATTGTTAAATGTTTCAGAAACATCCTGTAGTGAACTGTTTAACTGTTAAATGTTTCAGAAACATCCTGTAGTGAACTGTTTAACTGTTAAATGTTTCAGAAACATCCTGTAGTGAACTGTTTAACTGTTAAATGTTTCAGAAACATCCTGTAGTGAAGTGTTTAATTGTTTAATGTTTCAGAAACATCTAGTAGTGAACTGTTTAACTGTTAAATGTTTCAGAAACATCCTGTAGTGAACTGTTTAATTGTTTAATGTTTCAGAAACATCTAGTAGTGAACTGTTTAACTGTTAAATGGGTTAGGGTTAGGGTTAGGGTTAGGTTAAGGGGATAAAAACTTCATCTGGAAATAGGGTTAGGGTTAGGGTTAGGGTTAGGGTTAGGTTTGGGTTATGGTTGGGGTTGATAGATCCGGTGGAGGTTTGTTTGCACTGGGTTAGGGTTAGGGTTAGGGTTAGGGTTAGGGTTAGGTAAGGGCATGATAACCACGATGATCAAATTGATCATCCTTGATCATCCTCATTAACTCTTTGTGTGAACATGACAGAGCGATGAGACCTTGACGTACCCCCCCATTTTCGGGGTCGTTCTTTCCACTGATGGCACTGACAAGTCTGTGCGACTTTCGGTTGCGAAGTTACGCAACTTTTTTATATAAAAAAATGTATATCTCTGGAACGGAAGGTCGTAGAGACTCACAACCACGACAGGCGTGTTCAGCGTGGTCGAATTATGTCAGACAGAGCACGTTTCCAAGTGTCTACGACGTTCGGTTCGGGAGATATTCGAGAAAAACGTTCGGCTAGGGTTAGGGTTAGGGTTAAGCCTAGGTAAGGGCATGATAACCACGATGATCAAATTGATCATCCTTCATCATCCTCATTAACTCTTTGTGTGAACATGACAGAGCGATGAGACCTTGACGTACCCCCCCATTTTCGGGGTCGTTCTTTCCACTGATGGCACTGACAAGTCTGTGCGACTTTCGGTTGCGAAGTTACGCAACTTTTTTATATCAAAAAATGTATATCTCTGGAACGGAAGGTCGTAGAGACTCACAACCACGACAGGCGTGTTCAGCGTGGTCGAATTATGTCAGACAGAGCACGTTTCCAAGTGTCTACGACGTTCGGTTCGGGAGATATTCGAGAAAAACGTTAAATGTTTCAGAAACATCTTGTAGTGAACTGTTTAATTGTTAAATGTTTCAGAAACATCCTGTAGTGAACTGTTTAACTGTTAAATGTTTCAGAAACATCTTGTAGTGAACTGTTTAATTGTTAAATGTTTCAGAAACATCCTGTAGTGAACTGTTTAACTGTTAAATGTTTCAGAAACATCTTGTAGTGAACTGTTTAATTGTTAAATGTTTCAGAAACATCCTGTAGTGAACTGTTTAACTGTTAAATGTTTCAGAAACATCCTGTAGTGAACTGTTTAACTGTTAAATGTTTCAGAAACATCCTGTAGTGAACTGTTTAACTGTTAAATGTTTCAGAAACATCCTGTAGTGAAGTGTTTAATTGTTTAATGTTTCAGAAACATCTAGTAGTGAACTGTTTAACTGTTAAATGTTTCAGAAACATCCTGTAGTGAACTGTTTAACTGTTAAATGTTTCAGAAACATCCTGTAGTGAAGTGTTTAATTGTTTAATGTTTCAGAAACATCTAGTAGTGAACTGTTTAACTGTTAAATGTTTCAGAAACATCCTGTAGTGTACTGTTTAATTGTTTAATGTTTCAGAAACATCTAGTAGTGAACTGTTTAACTGTTAAATGGGTTAGGGTTAGGGTTAGGGTTAGGGTTAGGTTAAGGGGATAAAAACTTCATCTGGAAATAGGGTTAGGGTTAGGGTTAGGGTTAGGTTTGGGTTATGGTTGGGGTTGATAGATCCGGTGGAGGTTTGTTTGCACTGGGTTAGGGTTAGGGTTAGGGTTAGGGTTAGGTAAGGGCATGATAACCACGATGATCAAATTGATCATCCTTGATCATCCTCATTAACTCTTTGTGTGAACATGACAGAGCGATGAGACCTTGACGTACCCCCCCATTTTCTGGGTCGTTCTTTCCACTGATGGCACTGACAAGTCTGTGCGACTTTCGGTTGCGAAGTTACGCAACTTTTTTATATCAAAAAATTTATATCTCTGGAACGAAAGGTCATAGAGACTCACAACCACGACAGGCGTGTTCAGCGTGGTCGAATTATGTCAGACAGAGCACGTTTCCAAGTGTCTACGACGTTCGGTTCGGGAGATATTCGAGAAAAACGTTCGGCTAGGGTTAGGGTTAGGGTTAAGCCTAGGTAAGGGCATGATAACCACGATGATCAAATTGATCATCCTTCATCATCCTCATTAACTCTTTGTGTGAACATGACAGAGCGATGAGACCTTGACGTACCCCCCCATTTTCGGGGTCGTTCTTTCCACTGATGGCACTGACAAGTCTGTGCGACTTTCGGTTGCGAAGTTACGCAACTTTTTTATATCAAAAAATGTATATCTCTGGAACGGAAGGTCGTAGAGACTCACAACCACGACAGGCGTGTTCAGCGTGGTCGAATTATGTCAGACAGAGCACGTTTCCAAGTGTCTACGACGTTCGGTTCGGGAGATATTCGAGAAAAACGTTAAATGTTTCAGAAACATCTTGTAGTGAACTGTTTAATTGTTAAATGTTTCAGAAACATCCTGTAGTGAACTGTTTAACTGTTAAATGTTTCAGAAACATCTTGTAGTGAACTGTTTAATTGTTAAATGTTTCAGAAACATCCTGTAGTGAACTGTTTAACTGTTAAATGTTTCAGAAACATCTTGTAGTGAACTGTTTAATTGTTAAATGTTTCAGAAACATCCTGTAGTGAACTGTTTAACTGTTAAATGTTTCAGAAACATCCTGTAGTGAACTGTTTAACTGTTAAATGTTTCAGAAACATCCTGTAGTGAACTGTTTAACTGTTAAATGTTTCAGAAACATCCTGTAGTGAAGTGTTTAATTGTTTAATGTTTCAGAAACATCTAGTAGTGAACTGTTTAACTGTTAAATGTTTCAGAAACATCCTGTAGTGAACTGTTTAATTGTTTAATGTTTCAGAAACATCTAGTAGTGAACTGTTTAACTGTTAAATGGGTTAGGGTTAGGGTTAGGGTTAGGTTAAGGGGATAAAAACTTCATCTGGAAATAGGGTTAGGGTTAGGGTTAGGGTTAGGGTTAGGTTTGGGTTATGGTTGGGGTTGATAGATCCGGTGGAGGTTTGTTTGCACTGGGTTAGGGTTAGGGTTAGGGTTAGGGTTAGGGTTAGGTAAGGGCATGATAACCACGATGATCAAATTGATCATCCTTGATCATCCTCATTAACTCTTTGTGTGAACATGACAGAGCGATGAGACCTTGACGTACCCCCCCATTTTCGGGGTCGTTCTTTCCACTGATGGCACTGACAAGTCTGTGCGACTTTCGGTTGCGAAGTTACGCAACTTTTTTATATAAAAAAATGTATATCTCTGGAACGGAAGGTCGTAGAGACTCACAACCACGACAGGCGTGTTCAGCGTGGTCGAATTATGTCAGACAGAGCACGTTTCCAAGTGTCTACGACGTTCGGTTCGGGAGATATTCGAGAAAAACGTTCGGCTAGGGTTAGGGTTAGGGTTAAGCCTAGGTAAGGGCATGATAACCACGATGATCAAATTGATCATCCTTCATCATCCTCATTAACTCTTTGTGTGAACATGACAGAGCGATGAGACCTTGACGTACCCCCCCATTTTCGGGGTCGTTCTTTCCACTGATGGCACTGACAAGTCTGTGCGACTTTCGGTTGCGAAGTTACGCAACTTTTTTATATCAAAAAATGTATATCTCTGGAACGGAAGGTCGTAGAGACTCACAACCACGACAGGCGTGTTCAGCGTGGTCGAATTATGTCAGACAGAGCACGTTTCCAAGTGTCTACGACGTTCGGTTCGGGAGATATTCGAGAAAAACGTTAAATGTTTCAGAAACATCTTGTAGTGAACTGTTTAATTGTTAAATGTTTCAGAAACATCCTGTAGTGAACTGTTTAACTGTTAAATGTTTCAGAAACATCTTGTAGTGAACTGTTTAATTGTTAAATGTTTCAGAAACATCCTGTAGTGAACTGTTTAACTGTTAAATGTTTCAGAAACATCTTGTAGTGAACTGTTTAATTGTTAAATGTTTCAGAAACATCCTGTAGTGAACTGTTTAACTGTTAAATGTTTCAGAAACATCCTGTAGTGAACTGTTTAACTGTTAAATGTTTCAGAAACATCCTGTAGTGAACTGTTTAACTGTTAAATGTTTCAGAAACATCCTGTAGTGAAGTGTTTAATTGTTTAATGTTTCAGAAACATCTAGTAGTGAACTGTTTAACTGTTAAATGTTTCAGAAACATCCTGTAGTGAACTGTTTAACTGTTAAATGTTTCAGAAACATCCTGTAGTGAAGTGTTTAATTGTTTAATGTTTCAGAAACATCTAGTAGTGAACTGTTTAACTGTTAAATGTTTCAGAAACATCCTGTAGTGTACTGTTTAATTGTTTAATGTTTCAGAAACATCTAGTAGTGAACTGTTTAACTGTTAAATGGGTTAGGGTTAGGGTTAGGGTTAGGGTTAGGTTAAGGGGATAAAAACTTCATCTGGAAATAGGGTTAGGGTTAGGGTTAGGGTTAGGTTTGGGTTATGGTTGGGGTTGATAGATCCGGTGGAGGTTTGTTTGCACTGGGTTAGGGTTAGGGTTAGGGTTAGGGTTAGGTAAGGGCATGATAACCACGATGATCAAATTGATCATCCTTGATCATCCTCATTAACTCTTTGTGTGAACATGACAGAGCGATGAGACCTTGACGTACCCCCCCATTTTCTGGGTCGTTCTTTCCACTGATGGCACTGACAAGTCTGTGCGACTTTCGGTTGCGAAGTTACGCAACTTTTTTATATCAAAAAATTTATATCTCTGGAACGAAAGGTCATAGAGACTCACAACCACGACAGGCGTGTTCAGCGTGGTCGAATTATGTCAGACAGAGCACGTTTCCAAGTGTCTACGACGTTCGGTTCGGGAGATATTCGAGAAAAACGTTCGGCTAGGGTTAGGGTTAGGGTTAAGCCTAGGTAAGGGCATGATAACCACGATGATCAAATTGATCATCCTTCATCATCCTCATTAACTCTTTGTGTGAACATGACAGAGCGATGAGACCTTGACGTACCCCCCCATTTTCGGGGTCGTTCTTTCCACTGATGGCACTGACAAGTCTGTGCGACTTTCGGTTGCGAAGTTACGCAACTTTTTTATATCAAAAAATGTATATCTCTGGAACGGAAGGTCGTAGAGACTCACAACCACGACAGGCGTGTTCAGCGTGGTCGAATTATGTCAGACAGAGCACGTTTCCAAGTGTCTACGACGTTCGGTTCGGGAGATATTCGAGAAAAACGTTAAATGTTTCAGAAACATCTTGTAGTGAACTGTTTAATTGTTAAATGTTTCAGAAACATCCTGTAGTGAACTGTTTAACTGTTAAATGTTTCAGAAACATCTTGTAGTGAACTGTTTAATTGTTAAATGTTTCAGAAACATCCTGTAGTGAACTGTTTAACTGTTAAATGTTTCAGAAACATCTTGTAGTGAACTGTTTAATTGTTAAATGTTTCAGAAACATCCTGTAGTGAACTGTTTAACTGTTAAATGTTTCAGAAACATCCTGTAGTGAACTGTTTAACTGTTAAATGTTTCAGAAACATCCTGTAGTGAACTGTTTAACTGTTAAATGTTTCAGAAACATCCTGTAGTGAAGTGTTTAATTGTTTAATGTTTCAGAAACATCTAGTAGTGAACTGTTTAACTGTTAAATGTTTCAGAAACATCCTGTAGTGAACTGTTTAATTGTTTAATGTTTCAGAAACATCTAGTAGTGAACTGTTTAACTGTTAAATGGGTTAGGGTTAGGGTTAGGGTTAGGTTAAGGGGATAAAAACTTCATCTGGAAATAGGGTTAGGGTTAGGGTTAGGGTTAGGGTTAGGTTTGGGTTATGGTTGGGGTTGATAGATCCGGTGGAGGTTTGTTTGCACTGGGTTAGGGTTAGGGTTAGGGTTAGGGTTAGGGTTAGGTAAGGGCATGATAACCACGATGATCAAATTGATCATCCTTGATCATCCTCATTAACTCTTTGTGTGAACATGACAGAGCGATGAGACCTTGACGTACCCCCCCATTTTCGGGGTCGTTCTTTCCACTGATGGCACTGACAAGTCTGTGCGACTTTCGGTTGCGAAGTTACGCAACTTTTTTATATAAAAAAATGTATATCTCTGGAACGGAAGGTCGTAGAGACTCACAACCACGACAGGCGTGTTCAGCGTGGTCGAATTATGTCAGACAGAGCACGTTTCCAAGTGTCTACGACGTTCGGTTCGGGAGATATTCGAGAAAAACGTTCGGCTAGGGTTAGGGTTAGGGTTAAGCCTAGGTAAGGGCATGATAACCACGATGATCAAATTGATCATCCTTGATCATCCTCATTAACTCTTTGTGTGAACATGACAGAGCGATGAGACCTTGACGTACCCCCCCATTTTCGGGGTCGTTCTTTCCACTGATGGCACTGACAAGTCTGTGCGACTTTCGGTTGCGAAGTTACGCAACTTTTTTATATCAAAAAATGTATATCTCTGGAACGGAAGGTCGTAGAGACTCACAACCACGACAGGCGTGTTCAGCGTGGTCGAATTATGTCAGACAGAGCACGTTTCCAAGTGTCTACAACGTTCGGTTCGGGAGATATTCGAGAAAAACGTTAAATGTTTCAGAAACATCTTGTAGTGAACTGTTTAATTGTTAAATGTTTCAGAAACATCCTGTAGTGAACTGTTTAACTGTTAAATGTTTCAGAAACATCTTGTAGTGAACTGTTTAATTGTTAAATGTTTCAGAAACATCCTGTAGTGAACTGTTTAACTGTTAAATGTTTCAGAAACATCCTGTAGTGAACTGTTTAACTGTTAAATGTTTCAGAAACATCCTGTAGTGAACTGTTTAACTGTTAAATGTTTCAGAAACATCCTGTAGTGAACTGTTTAACTGTTAAATGTTTCAGAAACATCCTGTAGTGAACTGTTTAACTGTTAAATGTTTCAGAAACATCCTGTAGTGTACTGTTTAATTGTTTAATGTTTCAGAAACATCTAGTAGTGAACTGTTTAACTGTTAAATGGGTTAGGGTTAGGGTTAGGGTTAGGGTTAGGTTAAGGGGATAAAAACTTCATCTGGAAATAGGGTTAGGGTTAGGGTTAGGGTTAGGTTTGGGTTATGGTTGGGGTTGATAGATCCGGTGGAGGTTTGTTTGCACTGGGTTAGGGTTAGGGTTAGGGTTAGGGTTAGGTAAGGGCATGATAACCACGATGATCAAATTGATCATCCTTGATCATCCTCATTAACTCTTTGTGTGAACATGACAGAGCGATGAGACCTTGACGTACCCCCCCATTTTCGGGGTCGTTCTTTCCACTGATGGCACTGACAAGTCTGTGCGACTTTCGGTTGCGAAGTTACGCAACTTTTTTATATCAAAAAATGTATATCTCTGGAACGGAAGGTCGTAGAGACTCACAACCACGACAGGCGTGTTCAGCGTGGTCGAATTATGTCAGACAGAGCACGTTTCCAAGTGTCTACAACGTTCGGTTCGGGAGATATTCGAGAAAAACGTTAAATGTTTCAGAAACATCTTGTAGTGAACTGTTTAATTGTTAAATGTTTCAGAAACATCCTGTAGTGAACTGTTTAACTGTTAAATGTTTCAGAAACATCTTGTAGTGAACTGTTTAATTGTTAAATGTTTCAGAAACATCCTGTAGTGAACTGTTTAACTGTTAAATGTTTCAGAAACATCCTGTAGTGAACTGTTTAACTGTTAAATGTTTCAGAAACATCCTGTAGTGAACTGTTTAACTGTTAAATGTTTCAGAAACATCCTGTAGTGAACTGTTTAACTGTTAAATGTTTCAGAAACATCCTGTAGTGAACTGTTTAACTGTTAAATGTTTCAGAAACATCCTGTAGTGTACTGTTTAATTGTTTAATGTTTCAGAAACATCTAGTAGTGAACTGTTTAACTGTTAAATGGGTTAGGGTTAGGGTTAGGGTTAGGGTTAGGTTAAGGGGATAAAAACTTCATCTGGAAATAGGGTTAGGGTTAGGGTTAGGGTTAGGTTTGGGTTATGGTTGGGGTTGATAGATCCGGTGGAGGTTTGTTTGCACTGGGTTAGGGTTAGGGTTAGGGTTAGGGTTAGGTAAGGGCATGATAACCACGATGATCAAATTGATCATCCTTGATCATCCTCATTAACTCTTTGTGTGAACATGACAGAGCGATGAGACCTTGACGTACCCCCCCATTTTCGGGGTCGTTCTTTCCACTGATGGCACTGACAAGTCTGTGCGACTTTCGGTTGCGAAGTTACGCAACTTTTTTATATCAAAAAATGTATATCTCTGGAACGGAAGGTCGTAGAGACTCACAACCACGACAGGCGTGTTCAGCGTGGTCGAATTATGTCAGACAGAGCACGTTTCCAAGTGTCTACAACGTTCGGTTCGGGAGATATTCGAGAAAAACGTTAAATGTTTCAGAAACATCTTGTAGTGAACTGTTTAATTGTTAAATGTTTCAGAAACATCCTGTAGTGAACTGTTTAACTGTTAAATGTTTCAGAAACATCTTGTAGTGAACTGTTTAATTGTTAAATGTTTCAGAAACATCTTGTAGTGAACTGTTTAATTGTTAAATGTTTCAGAAACATCCTGTAGTGAACTGTTTAACTGTTAAATGTTTCAGAAACATCCTGTAGTGAACTGTTTAACTGTTAAATGTTTCAGAAACATCCTGTAGTGAACTGTTTAACTGTTAAATGTTTCAGAAACATCCTGTAGTGTACTGTTTAATTGTTTAATGTTTCAGAAACATCTAGTAGTGAACTGTTTAACTGTTAAATGGGTTAGGGTTAGGGTTAGGGTTAGGGTTAGGTTAAGGGGATAAAAACTTCATCTGGAAATAGGGTTAGGGTTAGGGTTAGGGTTAGGTTTGGGTTATGGTTGGGGTTGATAGATCCGGTGGAGGTTTGTTTGCACTGGGTTAGGGTTAGGGTTAGGGTTAGGGTTAGGGTTAGGGTTAGGGTTAGGGTTAGGGTTAGGTTTGGGTTATGGTTGGGGTTGATAGATCCGGTGGAGGTTTGTTTGCACTGGGTTAGGGTTAGGGTTAGGGTTAGGGTTAGGGTTAGGGTTTAGGGTTAGGGTTAGGGTTAGGGTTAGGGTTAGGGGTTAGGGTTAGGGTTAGGGTTAGGGTTAGGGTTAGGTAAGGGCATGATAACCACGATGATCAAATTGATCATCCTTGATCATCCTCATTAACTCTTTGTGTGAACATGACAGAGCGATGAGACCTTGACGTACCCCCCCATTTTCGGGGTCGTTCTTTCCACTGATGGCACTGACAAGTCTGTGCGACTTTCGGTTGCGAAGTTACGCAACTTTTTTATATCAAAAAATGTATATCTCTGGAACGGAAGGTCGTAGAGACTCACAACCACGACAGGCGTGTTCAGCGTGGTCGAATTATGTCAGACAGAGCACGTTTCCAAGTGTCTACAACGTTCGGTTCGGGAGATATTCGAGAAAAACGTTAAATGTTTCAGAAACATCTTGTAGTGAACTGTTTAATTGTTAAATGTTTCAGAAACATCCTGTAGTGAACTGTTTAACTGTTAAATGTTTCAGAAACATCTTGTAGTGAACTGTTTAATTGTTAAATGTTTCAGAAACATCCTGTAGTGAACTGTTTAACTGTTAAATGTTTCAGAAACATCCTGTAGTGAACTGTTTAACTGTTAAATGTTTCAGAAACATCCTGTAGTGAACTGTTTAACTGTTAAATGTTTCAGAAACATCCTGTAGTGAACTGTTTAACTGTTAAATGTTTCAGAAACATCCTGTAGTGAAGTGTTTAATTGTTTAATGTTTCAGAAACATCTAGTAGTGAACTGTTTAACTGTTAAATGTTTCAGAAACATCCTGTAGTGTACTGTTTAATTGTTTAATGTTTCAGAAACATCTAGTAGTGAACTGTTTAACTGTTAAATGGGTTAGGGTTAGGGTTAGGGTTAGGGTTAGGTTAAGGGGATAAAAACTTCATCTGGAAATAGGGTTAGGGTTAGGGTTAGGGTTAGGTTTGGGTTATGGTTGGGGTTGATAGATCCGGTGGAGGTTTGTTTGCACTGGGTTAGGGTTAGGGTTAGGGTTAGGGTTAGGTAAGGGCATGATAACCACGATGATCAAATTGATCATCCTTGATCATCCTCATTAACTCTTTGTGTGAACATGACAGAGCGATGAGACCTTGACGTACCCCCCCATTTTCTGGGTCGTTCTTTCCACTGATGGCACTGACAAGTCTGTGCGACTTTCGGTTGCGAAGTTACGCAACTTTTTTATATCAAAAAATTTATATCTCTGGAACGAAAGGTCATAGAGACTCACAACCACGACAGGCGTGTTCAGCGTGGTCGAATTATGTCAGACAGAGCACGTTTCCAAGTGTCTACGACGTTCGGTTCGGGAGATATTTGAGAAAAACGTTAAATGTTTCAGAAACATCTTGTAGTGAACTGTTTAATTGTTAAATGTTTCAGAAACATCCTGTAGTGAACTGTTTAACTGTTAAATGTTTCAGAAACATCTTGTAGTGAACTGTTTAATTGTTAAATGTTTCAGAAACATCCTGTAGTGAACTGTTTAACTGTTAAATGTTTCAGAAACATCTTGTAGTGAACTGTTTAATTGTTAAATGTTTCAGAAACATCCTGTAGTGAACTGTTTAACTGTTAAATGTTTCAGAAACATCCTGTAGTGAACTGTTTAACTGTTAAATGTTTCAGAAACATCCTGTAGTGAAGTGTTTAATTGTTTAATGTTTCAGAAACATCTAGTAGTGAACTGTTTAACTGTTAAATGTTTCAGAAACATCCTGTAGTGAACTGTTTAATTGTTTAATGTTTCAGAAACATCTAGTAGTGAACTGTTTAACTGTTAAATGGGTTAGGGTTAGGGTTAGGGTTAGGTTAAGGGGATAAAAACTTCATCTGGAAATAGGGTTAGGGTTAGGGTTAGGGTTAGGGTTAGGTTTGGGTTATGGTTGGGGTTGATAGATCCGGTGGAGGTTTGTTTGCACTGGGTTAGGGTTAGGGTTAGGGTTAGGGTTAGGGTTAGGGCTAGGTAAGGGCATGATAACCACGATGATCAAATTGATCATCCTTGATCATCCTCATTAACTCTTTGTGTGAACATGACAGAGCGATGAGACCTTGACGAACCCCCCCATTTTCGGGGTCGTTCTTTCCACTGATGGCACTGACAAGTCTGTGCGACTTTCGGTTGCGAAGTTACGCAACTTTTTTGTATCAAAAAATGTATATCTCTGGAACGGAAGGTCGTAGAGACTCACAACCACGACAGGCGTGTTCAGCGTGGTCGAATTATGTCAGACAGAGCACGTTTCCAAGTGTCTACGACGTTCGGTTCGGGAGATATTCGAGAAAAACGTTCGGCTAGGGTTAGGGTTAGGGTTAAGCCTAGGTAAGGGCATGATAACCACGATGATCAAATTGATCATCCTTGATCATCCTCATTAACTCTTTGTGTGAACATGACAGAGCGATGAGACCTTGACGTACCCCCCCATTTTCGGGGTCGTTCTTTCCACTGATGGCACTGACAAGTCTGTGCGACTTTCGGTTGCGAAGTTACGCAACTTTTTTATATCAAAAAATGTATATCTCTGGAACGGAAGGTCGTAGAGACTCACAACCACGACAGGCGTGTTCAGCGTGGTCGAATTATGTCAGACAGAGCACGTTTCCAAGTGTCTACAACGTTCGGTTCGGGAGATATTCGAGAAAAACGTTAAATGTTTCAGAAACATCTTGTAGTGAACTGTTTAATTGTTAAATGTTTCAGAAACATCCTGTAGTGAACTGTTTAACTGTTAAATGTTTCAGAAACATCTTGTAGTGAACTGTTTAATTGTTAAATGTTTCAGAAACATCCTGTAGTGAACTGTTTAACTGTTAAATGTTTCAGAAACATCCTGTAGTGAACTGTTTAACTGTTAAATGTTTCAGAAACATCCTGTAGTGAACTGTTTAACTGTTAAATGTTTCAGAAACATCCTGTAGTGAACTGTTTAACTGTTAAATGTTTCAGAAACATCCTGTAGTGAACTGTTTAACTGTTAAATGTTTCAGAAACATCCTGTAGTGTACTGTTTAATTGTTTAATGTTTCAGAAACATCTAGTAGTGAACTGTTTAACTGTTAAATGGGTTAGGGTTAGGGTTAGGGTTAGGGTTAGGTTAAGGGGATAAAAACTTCATCTGGAAATAGGGTTAGGGTTAGGGTTAGGGTTAGGTTTGGGTTATGGTTGGGGTTGATAGATCCGGTGGAGGTTTGTTTGCACTGGGTTAGGGTTAGGGTTAGGGTTAGGGTTAGGTAAGGGCATGATAACCACGATGATCAAATTGATCATCCTTGATCATCCTCATTAACTCTTTGTGTGAACATGACAGAGCGATGAGACCTTGACGTACCCCCCCATTTTCGGGGTCGTTCTTTCCACTGATGGCACTGACAAGTCTGTGCGACTTTCGGTTGCGAAGTTACGCAACTTTTTTATATCAAAAAATGTATATCTCTGGAACGGAAGGTCGTAGAGACTCACAACCACGACAGGCGTGTTCAGCGTGGTCGAATTATGTCAGACAGAGCACGTTTCCAAGTGTCTACAACGTTCGGTTCGGGAGATATTCGAGAAAAACGTTAAATGTTTCAGAAACATCTTGTAGTGAACTGTTTAATTGTTAAATGTTTCAGAAACATCCTGTAGTGAACTGTTTAACTGTTAAATGTTTCAGAAACATCTTGTAGTGAACTGTTTAATTGTTAAATGTTTCAGAAACATCCTGTAGTGAACTGTTTAACTGTTAAATGTTTCAGAAACATCCTGTAGTGAACTGTTTAACTGTTAAATGTTTCAGAAACATCCTGTAGTGAACTGTTTAACTGTTAAATGTTTCAGAAACATCCTGTAGTGAACTGTTTAACTGTTAAATGTTTCAGAAACATCCTGTAGTGAAGTGTTTAATTGTTTAATGTTTCAGAAACATCTAGTAGTGAACTGTTTAACTGTTAAATGTTTCAGAAACATCCTGTAGTGTACTGTTTAATTGTTTAATGTTTCAGAAACATCTAGTAGTGAACTGTTTAACTGTTAAATGGGTTAGGGTTAGGGTTAGGGTTAGGGTTAGGTTAAGGGGATAAAAACTTCATCTGGAAATAGGGTTAGGGTTAGGGTTAGGGTTAGGGTTAGGTTTGGGTTATGGTTGGGGTTGATAGATCCGGTGGAGGTTTGTTTGCACTGGGTTAGGGTTAGGGTTAGGGTTAGGGTTAGGTAAGGGCATGATAACCACGATGATCAAATTGATCATCCTTGATCATCCTCATTAACTCTTTGTGTGAACATGACAGAGCGATGAGACCTTGACGTACCCCCCCATTTTCGGGGTCGTTCTTTCCACTGATGGCACTGACAAGTCTGTGCGACTTTCGGTTGCGAAGTTACGCAACTTTTTTATATCAAAAAATGTATATCTCTGGAACGGAAGGTCGTAGAGACTCACAACCACGACAGGCGTGTTCAGCGTGGTCGAATTATGTCAGACAGAGCACGTTTCCAAGTGTCTACGACGTTCGGTTCGGGAGATATTCGAGAAAAACTTTAAATGTTTCAGAAACATCTTGTAGTGAACTGTTTAATTGTTAAATGTTTCAGAAACATCCTGTAGTGAACTGTTTAACTGTTAAATGTTTCAGAAACATCTTGTAGTGAACTGTTTAATTGTTAAATGTTTCAGAAACATCCTGTAGTGAACTGTTTAACTGTTAAATGTTTCAGAAACATCTTGTAGTGAACTGTTTAATTGTTAAATGTTTCAGAAACATCCTGTAGTGAACTGTTTAACTGTTAAATGTTTCAGAAACATCCTGTAGTGAACTGTTTAACTGTTAAATGTTTCAGAAACATCCTGTAGTGAACTGTTTAACTGTTAAATGTTTCAGAAACATCCTGTAGTGAAGTGTTTAATTGTTTAATGTTTCAGAAACATCTAGTAGTGAACTGTTTAACTGTTAAATGTTTCAGAAACATCCTGTAGTGAACTGTTTAACTGTTAAATGTTTCAGAAACATCCTGTAGTGAAGTGTTTAATTGTTTAATGTTTCAGAAACATCTAGTAGTGAACTGTTTAACTGTTAAATGTTTCAGAAACATCCTGTAGTGTACTGTTTAATTGTTTAATGTTTCAGAAACATCTAGTAGTGAACTGTTTAACTGTTAAATGGGTTAGGGTTAGGGTTAGGGTTAGGGTTAGGTTAAGGGGATAAAAACTTCATCTGGAAATAGGGTTAGGGTTAGGGTTAGGGTTAGGTTTGGGTTATGGTTGGGGTTGATAGATCCGGTGGAGGTTTGTTTGCACTGGGTTAGGGTTAGGGTTAGGGTTAGGGTTAGGTAAGGGCATGATAACCACGATGATCAAATTGATCATCCTTGATCATCCTCATTAACTCTTTGTGTGAACATGACAGAGCGATGAGACCTTGACGTACCCCCCCATTTTCTGGGTCGTTCTTTCCACTGATGGCACTGACAAGTCTGTGCGACTTTCGGTTGCGAAGTTACGCAACTTTTTTATATCAAAAAATTTATATCTCTGGAACGAAAGGTCATAGAGACTCACAACCACGACAGGCGTGTTCAGCGTGGTCGAATTATGTCAGACAGAGCACGTTTCCAAGTGTCTACGACGTTCGGTTCGGGAGATATTCGAGAAAAACGTTCGGCTAGGGTTAGGGTTAGGGTTAAGCCTAGGTAAGGGCATGATAACCACGATGATCAAATTGATCATCCTTCATCATCCTCATTAACTCTTTGTGTGAACATGACAGAGCGATGAGACCTTGACGTACCCCCCCATTTTCGGGGTCGTTCTTTCCACTGATGGCACTGACAAGTCTGTGCGACTTTCGGTTGCGAAGTTACGCAACTTTTTTATATCAAAAAATGTATATCTCTGGAACGGAAGGTCGTAGAGACTCACAACCACGACAGGCGTGTTCAGCGTGGTCGAATTATGTCAGACAGAGCACGTTTCCAAGTGTCTACGACGTTCGGTTCGGGAGATATTCGAGAAAAACGTTAAATGTTTCAGAAACATCTTGTAGTGAACTGTTTAATTGTTAAATGTTTCAGAAACATCCTGTAGTGAACTGTTTAACTGTTAAATGTTTCAGAAACATCTTGTAGTGAACTGTTTAATTGTTAAATGTTTCAGAAACATCCTGTAGTGAACTGTTTAACTGTTAAATGTTTCAGAAACATCTTGTAGTGAACTGTTTAATTGTTAAATGTTTCAGAAACATCCTGTAGTGAACTGTTTAACTGTTAAATGTTTCAGAAACATCCTGTAGTGAACTGTTTAACTGTTAAATGTTTCAGAAACATCCTGTAGTGAACTGTTTAACTGTTAAATGTTTCAGAAACATCCTGTAGTGAAGTGTTTAATTGTTTAATGTTTCAGAAACATCTAGTAGTGAACTGTTTAACTGTTAAATGTTTCAGAAACATCCTGTAGTGAACTGTTTAATTGTTTAATGTTTCAGAAACATCTAGTAGTGAACTGTTTAACTGTTAAATGGGTTAGGGTTAGGGTTAGGGTTAGGTTAAGGGGATAAAAACTTCATCTGGAAATAGGGTTAGGGTTAGGGTTAGGGTTAGGTTTGGGTTATGGTTGGGGTTGATAGATCCGGTGGAGGTTTGTTTGCACTGGGTTAGGGTTAGGGTTAGGGTTAGGGTTAGGGTTAGGGTTAGGTAAGGGCATGATAACCACGATGATCAAATTGATCATCCTTGATCATCCTCATTAACTCTTTGTGTGAACATGACAGAGCGATGAGACCTTGACGTACCCCCCCCATTTTCGGGGTCGTTCTTTCCACTGATGGCACTGACAAGTCTGTGCGACTTTCGGTTGCGAAGTTACGCAACTTTTTTATATCAAAAAATGTATATCTCTGGAACGGAAGGTCGTAGAGACTCACAACCACGACAGGCGTGTTCAGCGTGGTCGAATTATGTCAGACAGAGCACGTTTCCAAGTGTCTACGACGTTCGGTTCGGGAGATATTCGAGAAAAACGTTCGGCTAGGGTTAGGGTTAGGGTTAAGCCTAGGTAAGGGCATGATAACCACGATGATCAAATTGATCATCCTTGATCATCCTCATTAACTCTTTGTGTGAACATGACAGAGCGATGAGACCTTGACGTACCCCCCCATTTTCGGGGTCGTTCTTTCCACTGATGGCACTGACAAGTCTGTGCGACTTTCGGTTGCGAAGTTACGCAACTTTTTTATATCAAAAAATGTATATCTCTGGAACGGAAGGTCGTAGAGACTCACAACCACGACAGGCGTGTTCAGCGTGGTCGAATTATGTCAGACAGAGCACGTTTCCAAGTGTCTACAACGTTCGGTTCGGGAGATATTCGAGAAAAACGTTAAATGTTTCAGAAACATCCTGTAGTGAACTGTTTAACTGTTAAATGTTTCAGAAACATCCTGTAGTGAACTGTTTAACTGTTAAATGTTTCAGAAACATCCTGTAGTGAACTGTTTAACTGTTAAATGTTTCAGAAACATCCTGTAGTGAAGTGTTTAATTGTTTAATGTTTCAGAAACATCTAGTAGTGAACTGTTTAACTGTTAAATGTTTCAGAAACATCCTGTAGTGAACTGTTTAATTGTTTAATGTTTCAGAAACATCTAGTAGTGAACTGTTTAACTGTTAAATGGGTTAGGGTTAGGGTTAGGGTTAGGTTAAGGGGATAAAAACTTCATCTGGAAATAGGGTTAGGGTTAGGGTTAGGGTTAGGGTTAGGTTTGGGTTATGGTTGGGGTTGATAGATCCGGTGGAGGTTTGTTTGCACTGGGTTAGGGTTAGGGTTAGGGTTAGGGTTAGGGTTAGGGTTAGGTAAGGGCATGATAACCACGATGATCAAATTGATCATCCTTGATCATCCTCATTAACTCTTTGTGTGAACATGACAGAGCGATGAGACCTTGACGTACCCCCCCATTTTCGGGGTCGTTCTTTCCACTGATGGCACTGACAAGTCTGTGCGACTTTCGGTTGCGAAGTTACGCAACTTTTTTGTATCAAAAAATGTATATCTCTGGAACGGAAGGTCGTAGAGACTCACAACCACGACAGGCGTGTTCAGCGTGGTCGAATTATGTCAGACAGAGCACGTTTCCAAGTGTCTACGACGTTCGGTTCGGGAGATATTCGAGAAAAACGTTCGGCTAGGGTTAGGGTTAGGGTTAAGCCTAGGTAAGGGCATGATAACCACGATGATCAAATTGATCATCCTTGATCATCCTCATTAACTCTTTGTGTGAACATGACAGAGCGATGAGACCTTGACGTACCCCCCCATTTTCGGGGTCGTTCTTTCCACTGATGGCACTGACAAGTCTGTGCGACTTTCGGTTGCGAAGTTACGCAACTTTTTTATATCAAAAAATGTATATCTCTGGAACGGAAGGTCGTAGAGACTCACAACCACGACAGGCGTGTTCAGCGTGGTCGAATTATGTCAGACAGAGCACGTTTCCAAGTGTCTACAACGTTCGGTTCGGGAGATATTCGAGAAAAACTTTAAATGTTTCAGAAACATCTTGTAGTGAACTGTTTAATTGTTAAATGTTTCAGAAACATCCTGTAGTGAACTGTTTAACTGTTAAATGTTTCAGAAACATCTTGTAGTGAACTGTTTAATTGTTAAATGTTTCAGAAACATCCTGTAGTGAACTGTTTAACTGTTAAATGTTTCAGAAACATCCTGTAGTGAACTGTTTAACTGTTAAATGTTTCAGAAACATCCTGTAGTGAACTGTTTAACTGTTAAATGTTTCAGAAACATCCTGTAGTGAACTGTTTAACTGTTAAATGTTTCAGAAACATCCTGTAGTGAACTGTTTAACTGTTAAATGTTTCAGAAACATCCTGTAGTGTACTGTTTAATTGTTTAATGTTTCAGAAACATCTAGTAGTGAACTGTTTAACTGTTAAATGGGTTAGGGTTAGGGTTAGGGTTAGGGTTCGGTTAAGGGGATAAAAACTTCATCTGGAAATAGGGTTAGGGTTAGGGTTAGGGTTAGGTTTGGGTTATGGTTGGGGTTGATAGATCCGGTGGAGGTTTGTTTGCACTGGGTTAGGGTTAGGGTTAGGGTTAGGGTTAGGTAAGGGCATGATAACCACGATGATCAAATTGATCATCCTTGATCATCCTCATTAACTCTTTGTGTGAACATGACAGAGCGATGAGACCTTGACGTACCCCCCCATTTTCTGGGTCGTTCTTTCCACTGATGGCACTGACAAGTCTGTGCGACTTTCGGTTGCGAAGTTACGCAACTTTTTTATATCAAAAAATTTATATCTCTGGAACGAAAGGTCATAGAGACTCACAACCACGACAGGCGTGTTCAGCGTGGTCGAATTATGTCAGACAGAGCACGTTTCCAAGTGTCTACGACGTTCGGTTCGGGAGATATTCGAGAAAAACGTTCGGCTAGGGTTAGGGTTAGGGTTAAGCCTAGGTAAGGGCATGATAACCACGATGATCAAATTGATCATCCTTCATCATCCTCATTAACTCTTTGTGTGAACATGACAGAGCGATGAGACCTTGACGTACCCCCCCATTTTCGGGGTCGTTCTTTCCACTGATGGCACTGACAAGTCTGTGCGACTTTCGGTTGCGAAGTTACGCAACTTTTTTATATCAAAAAATGTATATCTCTGGAACGGAAGGTCGTAGAGACTCACAACCACGACAGGCGTGTTCAGCGTGGTCGAATTATGTCAGACAGAGCACGTTTCCAAGTGTCTACAACGTTCGGTTCGGGAGATATTCGAGAAAAACGTTAAATGTTTCAGAAACATCTTGTAGTGAACTGTTTAATTGTTAAATGTTTCAGAAACATCCTGTAGTGAACTGTTTAACTGTTAAATGTTTCAGAAACATCTTGTAGTGAACTGTTTAATTGTTAAATGTTTCAGAAACATCCTGTAGTGAACTGTTTAACTGTTAAATGTTTCAGAAACATCCTGTAGTGAACTGTTTAACTGTTAAATGTTTCAGAAACATCCTGTAGTGAACTGTTTAACTGTTAAATGTTTCAGAAACATCCTGTAGTGAACTGTTTAACTGTTAAATGTTTCAGAAACATCCTGTAGTGAACTGTTTAACTGTTAAATGTTTCAGAAACATCCTGTAGTGTACTGTTTAATTGTTTAATGTTTCAGAAACATCTAGTAGTGAACTGTTTAACTGTTAAATGGGTTAGGGTTAGGGTTAGGGTTAGGGTTCGGTTAAGGGGATAAAAACTTCATCTGGAAATAGGGTTAGGGTTAGGTTTGGGTTATGGTTGGGGTTGATAGATCCGGTGGAGGTTTGTTTGCACTGGGTTAGGGTTAGGGTTAGGGTTAGGGTTAGGTAAGGGCATGATAACCACGATGATCAAATTGATCATCCTTGATCATCCTCATTAACTCTTTGTGTGAACATGACAGAGCGATGAGACCTTGACGTACCCCCCCATTTTCGGGGTCGTTCTTTCCACTGATGGCACTGACAAGTCTGTGCGACTTTCGGTTGCGAAGTTACGCAACTTTTTTATATCAAAAAATGTATATCTCTGGAACGGAAGGTCGTAGAGACTCACAACCACGACAGGCGTGTTCAGCGTGGTCGAATTATGTCAGACAGAGCACGTTTCCAAGTGTCTACAACGTTCGGTTCGGGAGATATTCGAGAAAAACGTTAAATGTTTCAGAAACATCTTGTAGTGAACTGTTTAATTGTTAAATGTTTCAGAAACATCCTGTAGTGAACTGTTTAACTGTTAAATGTTTCAGAAACATCTTGTAGTGAACTGTTTAATTGTTAAATGTTTCAGAAACATCCTGTAGTGAACTGTTTAACTGTTAAATGTTTCAGAAACATCCTGTAGTGAACTGTTTAACTGTTAAATGTTTCAGAAACATCCTGTAGTGAACTGTTTAACTGTTAAATGTTTCAGAAACATCCTGTAGTGAACTGTTTAACTGTTAAATGTTTCAGAAACATCCTGTAGTGAAGTGTTTAATTGTTTAATGTTTCAGAAACATCTAGTAGTGAACTGTTTAACTGTTAAATGTTTCAGAAACATCCTGTAGTGTACTGTTTAATTGTTTAATGTTTCAGAAACATCTAGTAGTGAACTGTTTAACTGTTAAATGGGTTAGGGTTAGGGTTAGGGTTAGGGTTAGGTTAAGGGGATAAAAACTTCATCTGGAAATAGGGTTAGGGTTAGGGTTAGGGTTAGGGTTAGGTTTGGGTTATGGTTGGGGTTGATAGATCCGGTGGAGGTTTGTTTGCACTGGGTTAGGGTTAGGGTTAGGGTTAGGGTTAGGTAAGGGCATGATAACCACGATGATCAAATTGATCATCCTTGATCATCCTCATTAACTCTTTGTGTGAACATGACAGAGCGATGAGACCTTGACGTACCCCCCCATTTTCGGGGTCGTTCTTTCCACTGATGGCACTGACAAGTCTGTGCGACTTTCGGTTGCGAAGTTACGCAACTTTTTTATATCAAAAAATTTATATCTCTGGAACGAAAGGTCATAGAGACTCACAACGACGACAGGCGTGTTCAGCGTGGTCGAATTATGTCAGACAGAGCACGTTTCCAAGTGTCTACGACGTTCGGTTCGGGAGATATTCGAGAAAAACGTTCGGCTAGGGTTAGGGTTAGGGTTAAGCCTAGGTAAGGGCATGATAACCACGATGATCAAATTGATCATCCTTCATCATCCTCATTAACTCTTTGTGTGAACATGACAGAGCGATGAGACCTTGACGTACCCCCCCATTTTCGGGGTCGTTCTTTCCACTGATGGCACTGACAAGTCTGTGCGACTTTCGGTTGCGAAGTTACGCAACTTTTTTATATCAAAAAATGTATATCTCTGGAACGGAAGGTCGTAGAGACTCACAACCACGACAGGCGTGTTCAGCGTGGTCGAATTATGTCAGACAGAGCACGTTTCCAAGTGTCTACGACGTTCGGTTCGGGAGATATTCGAGAAAAACGTTAAATGTTTCAGAAACATCTTGTAGTGAACTGTTTAATTGTTAAATGTTTCAGAAACATCCTGTAGTGAACTGTTTAACTGTTAAATGTTTCAGAAACATCTTGTAGTGAACTGTTTAATTGTTAAATGTTTCAGAAACATCCTGTAGTGAACTGTTTAACTGTTAAATGTTTCAGAAACATCTTGTAGTGAACTGTTTAATTGTTAAATGTTTCAGAAACATCCTGTAGTGAACTGTTTAACTGTTAAATGTTTCAGAAACATCCTGTAGTGAACTGTTTAACTGTTAAATGTTTCAGAAACATCCTGTAGTGAACTGTTTAACTGTTAAATGTTTCAGAAACATCCTGTAGTGAAGTGTTTAATTGTTTAATGTTTCAGAAACATCTAGTAGTGAACTGTTTAACTGTTAAATGTTTCAGAAACATCCTGTAGTGAACTGTTTAACTGTTAAATGTTTCAGAAACATCCTGTAGTGAAGTGTTTAATTGTTTAATGTTTCAGAAACATCTAGTAGTGAACTGTTTAACTGTTAAATGTTTCAGAAACATCCTGTAGTGTACTGTTTAATTGTTTAATGTTTCAGAAACATCTAGTAGTGAACTGTTTAACTGTTAAATGGGTTAGGGTTAGGGTTAGGGTTAGGGTTAGGTTAAGGGGATAAAAACTTCATCTGGAAATAGGGTTAGGGTTAGGGTTAGGGTTAGGTTTGGGTTATGGTTGGGGTTGATAGATCCGGTGGAGGTTTGTTTGCACTGGGTTAGGGTTAGGGTTAGGGTTAGGGTTAGGTAAGGGCATGATAACCACGATGATCAAATTGATCATCCTTGATCATCCTCATTAACTCTTTGTGTGAACATGACAGAGCGATGAGACCTTGACGTACCCCCCCATTTTCTGGGTCGTTCTTTCCACTGATGGCACTGACAAGTCTGTGCGACTTTCGGTTGCGAAGTTACGCAACTTTTTTATATCAAAAAATTTATATCTCTGGAACGAAAGGTCATAGAGACTCACAACCACGACAGGCGTGTTCAGCGTGGTCGAATTATGTCAGACAGAGCACGTTTCCAAGTGTCTACGACGTTCGGTTCGGGAGATATTCGAGAAAAACGTTCGGCTAGGGTTAGGGTTAGGGTTAAGCCTAGGTAAGGGCATGATAACCACGATGATCAAATTGATCATCCTTCATCATCCTCATTAACTCTTTGTGTGAACATGACAGAGCGATGAGACCTTGACGTACCCCCCCATTTTCGGGGTCGTTCTTTCCACTGATGGCACTGACAAGTCTGTGCGACTTTCGGTTGCGAAGTTACGCAACTTTTTTATATCAAAAAATGTATATCTCTGGAACGGAAGGTCGTAGAGACTCACAACCACGACAGGCGTGTTCAGCGTGGTCGAATTATGTCAGACAGAGCACGTTTCCAAGTGTCTACGACGTTCGGTTCGGGAGATATTCGAGAAAAACGTTAAATGTTTCAGAAACATCTTGTAGTGAACTGTTTAATTGTTAAATGTTTCAGAAACATCCTGTAGTGAACTGTTTAACTGTTAAATGTTTCAGAAACATCTTGTAGTGAACTGTTTAATTGTTAAATGTTTCAGAAACATCCTGTAGTGAACTGTTTAACTGTTAAATGTTTCAGAAACATCTTGTAGTGAACTGTTTAATTGTTAAATGTTTCAGAAACATCCTGTAGTGAACTGTTTAACTGTTAAATGTTTCAGAAACATCCTGTAGTGAACTGTTTAACTGTTAAATGTTTCAGAAACATCCTGTAGTGAACTGTTTAACTGTTAAATGTTTCAGAAACATCCTGTAGTGAAGTGTTTAATTGTTTAATGTTTCAGAAACATCTAGTAGTGAACTGTTTAACTGTTAAATGTTTCAGAAACATCCTGTAGTGAACTGTTTAATTGTTTAATGTTTCAGAAACATCTAGTAGTGAACTGTTTAACTGTTAAATGGGTTAGGGTTAGGGTTAGGGTTAGGTTAAGGGGATAAAAACTTCATCTGGAAATAGGGTTAGGGTTAGGGTTAGGGTTAGGGTTAGGTTTGGGTTATGGTTGGGGTTGATAGATCCGGTGGAGGTTTGTTTGCACTGGGTTAGGGTTAGGGTTAGGGTTAGGGTTAGGGTTAGGTAAGGGCATGATAACCACGATGATCAAATTGATCATCCTTGATCATCCTCATTAACTCTTTGTGTGAACATGACAGAGCGATGAGACCTTGACGTACCCCCCCATTTTCGGGGTCGTTCTTTCCACTGATGGCACTGACAAGTCTGTGCGACTTTCGGTTGCGAAGTTACGCAACTTTTTTATATAAAAAAATGTATATCTCTGGAACGGAAGGTCGTAGAGACTCACAACCACGACAGGCGTGTTCAGCGTGGTCGAATTATGTCAGACAGAGCACGTTTCCAAGTGTCTACGACGTTCGGTTCGGGAGATATTCGAGAAAAACGTTCGGCTAGGGTTAGGGTTAGGGTTAAGCCTAGGTAAGGGCATGATAACCACGATGATCAAATTGATCATCCTTGATCATCCTCATTAACTCTTTGTGTGAACATGACAGAGCGATGAGACCTTGACGTACCCCCCCATTTTCGGGGTCGTTCTTTCCACTGATGGCACTGACAAGTCTGTGCGACTTTCGGTTGCGAAGTTACGCAACTTTTTTATATCAAAAAATGTATATCTCTGGAACGGAAGGTCGTAGAGACTCACAACCACGACAGGCGTGTTCAGCGTGGTCGAATTATGTCAGACAGAGCACGTTTCCAAGTGTCTACAACGTTCGGTTCGGGAGATATTCGAGAAAAACGTTAAATGTTTCAGAAACATCTTGTAGTGAACTGTTTAATTGTTAAATGTTTCAGAAACATCCTGTAGTGAACTGTTTAACTGTTAAATGTTTCAGAAACATCTTGTAGTGAACTGTTTAATTGTTAAATGTTTCAGAAACATCCTGTAGTGAACTGTTTAACTGTTAAATGTTTCAGAAACATCCTGTAGTGAACTGTTTAACTGTTAAATGTTTCAGAAACATCCTGTAGTGAACTGTTTAACTGTTAAATGTTTCAGAAACATCCTGTAGTGAACTGTTTAACTGTTAAATGTTTCAGAAACATCCTGTAGTGAACTGTTTAACTGTTAAATGTTTCAGAAACATCCTGTAGTGTACTGTTTAATTGTTTAATGTTTCAGAAACATCTAGTAGTGAACTGTTTAACTGTTAAATGGGTTAGGGTTAGGGTTAGGGTTAGGGTTAGGTTAAGGGGATAAAAACTTCATCTGGAAATAGGGTTAGGGTTAGGGTTAGGGTTAGGTTTGGGTTATGGTTGGGGTTGATAGATCCGGTGGAGGTTTGTTTGCACTGGGTTAGGGTTAGGGTTAGGGTTAGGGTTAGGTAAGGGCATGATAACCACGATGATCAAATTGATCATCCTTGATCATCCTCATTAACTCTTTGTGTGAACATGACAGAGCGATGAGACCTTGACGTACCCCCCCATTTTCGGGGTCGTTCTTTCCACTGATGGCACTGACAAGTCTGTGCGACTTTCGGTTGCGAAGTTACGCAACTTTTTTATATCAAAAAATGTATATCTCTGGAACGGAAGGTCGTAGAGACTCACAACCACGACAGGCGTGTTCAGCGTGGTCGAATTATGTCAGACAGAGCACGTTTCCAAGTGTCTACAACGTTCGGTTCGGGAGATATTCGAGAAAAACGTTAAATGTTTCAGAAACATCTTGTAGTGAACTGTTTAATTGTTAAATGTTTCAGAAACATCCTGTAGTGAACTGTTTAACTGTTAAATGTTTCAGAAACATCTTGTAGTGAACTGTTTAATTGTTAAATGTTTCAGAAACATCCTGTAGTGAACTGTTTAACTGTTAAATGTTTCAGAAACATCCTGTAGTGAACTGTTTAACTGTTAAATGTTTCAGAAACATCCTGTAGTGAACTGTTTAACTGTTAAATGTTTCAGAAACATCCTGTAGTGAACTGTTTAACTGTTAAATGTTTCAGAAACATCCTGTAGTGAAGTGTTTAATTGTTTAATGTTTCAGAAACATCTAGTAGTGAACTGTTTAACTGTTAAATGTTTCAGAAACATCCTGTAGTGTACTGTTTAATTGTTTAATGTTTCAGAAACATCTAGTAGTGAACTGTTTAACTGTTAAATGGGTTAGGGTTAGGGTTAGGGTTAGGGTTAGGTTAAGGGGATAAAAACTTCATCTGGAAATAGGGTTAGGGTTAGGGTTAGGGTTAGGGTTAGGTTTGGGTTATGGTTGGGGTTGATAGATCCGGTGGAGGTTTGTTTGCACTGGGTTAGGGTTAGGGTTAGGGTTAGGGTTAGGTAAGGGCATGATAACCACGATGATCAAATTGATCATCCTTGATCATCCTCATTAACTCTTTGTGTGAACATGACAGAGCGATGAGACCTTGACGTACCCCCCCATTTTCGGGGTCGTTCTTTCCACTGATGGCACTGACAAGTCTGTGCGACTTTCGGTTGCGAAGTTACGCAACTTTTTTATATCAAAAAATTTATATCTCTGGAACGAAAGGTCATAGAGACTCACAACCACGACAGGCGTGTTCAGCGTGGTCGAATTATGTCAGACAGAGCACGTTTCCAAGTGTCTACGACGTTCGGTTCGGGAGATATTCGAGAAAAACGTTCGGCTAGGGTTAGGGTTAGGGTTAAGCCTAGGTAAGGGCATGATAACCACGATGATCAAATTGATCATCCTTCATCATCCTCATTAACTCTTTGTGTGAACATGACAGAGCGATGAGACCTTGACGTACCCCCCCATTTTCGGGGTCGTTCTTTCCACTGATGGCACTGACAAGTCTGTGCGACTTTCGGTTGCGAAGTTACGCAACTTTTTTATATCAAAAAATGTATATCTCTGGAACGGAAGGTCGTAGAGACTCACAACCACGACAGGCGTGTTCAGCGTGGTCGAATTATGTCAGACAGAGCACGTTTCCAAGTGTCTACGACGTTCGGTTCGGGAGATATTCGAGAAAAACGTTAAATGTTTCAGAAACATCTTGTAGTGAACTGTTTAATTGTTAAATGTTTCAGAAACATCCTGTAGTGAACTGTTTAACTGTTAAATGTTTCAGAAACATCTTGTAGTGAACTGTTTAATTGTTAAATGTTTCAGAAACATCCTGTAGTGAACTGTTTAACTGTTAAATGTTTCAGAAACATCTTGTAGTGAACTGTTTAATTGTTAAATGTTTCAGAAACATCCTGTAGTGAACTGTTTAACTGTTAAATGTTTCAGAAACATCCTGTAGTGAACTGTTTAACTGTTAAATGTTTCAGAAACATCCTGTAGTGAACTGTTTAACTGTTAAATGTTTCAGAAACATCCTGTAGTGAAGTGTTTAATTGTTTAATGTTTCAGAAACATCTAGTAGTGAACTGTTTAACTGTTAAATGTTTCAGAAACATCCTGTAGTGAACTGTTTAATTGTTTAATGTTTCAGAAACATCTAGTAGTGAACTGTTTAACTGTTAAATGGGTTAGGGTTAGGGTTAGGGTTAGGTTAAGGGGATAAAAACTTCATCTGGAAATAGGGTTAGGGTTAGGGTTAGGGTTAGGGTTAGGTTTGGGTTATGGTTGGGGTTGATAGATCCGGTGGAGGTTTGTTTGCACTGGGTTAGGGTTAGGGTTAGGGTTAGGGTTAGGGTTAGGGTTAGGGTTAGGTAAGGGCATGATAACCACGATGATCAAATTGATCATCCTTGATCATCCTCATTAACTCTTTGTGTGAACATGACAGAGCGATGAGACCTTGACGTACCCCCCCATTTTCGGGGTCGTTCTTTCCACTGATGGCACTGACAAGTCTGTGCGACTTTCGGTTGCGAAGTTACGCAACTTTCTTGTATCAAAAAATGTATATCTCTGGAACGGAAGGTCGTAGAGACTCACAACCACGACAGGCGTGTTCAGCGTGGTCGAATTATGTCAGACAGAGCACGTTTCCAAGTGTCTACGACGTTCGGTTCGGGAGATATTCGAGAAAAACGTTCGGCTAGGGTTAGGGTTAGGGTTAAGCCTAGGTAAGGGCATGATAACCACGATGATCAAATTGATCATCCTTGATCATCCTCATTAACTCTTTGTGTGAACATGACAGAGCGATGAGACCTTGACGTACCCCCCCATTTTCGGGGTCGTTCTTTCCACTGATGGCACTGACAAGTCTGTGCGACTTTCGGTTGCGAAGTTACGCAACTTTTTTATATCAAAAAATGTATATCTCTGGAACGGAAGGTCGTAGAGACTCACAACCACGACAGGCGTGTTCAGCGTGGTCGAATTATGTCAGACAGAGCACGTTTCCAAGTGTCTACAACGTTCGGTTCGGGAGATATTCGAGAAAAACGTTAAATGTTTCAGAAACATCTTGTAGTGAACTGTTTAATTGTTAAATGTTTCAGAAACATCCTGTAGTGAACTGTTTAACTGTTAAATGTTTCAGAAACATCTTGTAGTGAACTGTTTAATTGTTAAATGTTTCAGAAACATCCTGTAGTGAACTGTTTAACTGTTAAATGTTTCAGAAACATCCTGTAGTGAACTGTTTAACTGTTAAATGTTTCAGAAACATCCTGTAGTGAACTGTTTAACTGTTAAATGTTTCAGAAACATCCTGTAGTGAACTGTTTAACTGTTAAATGTTTCAGAAACATCCTGTAGTGAACTGTTTAACTGTTAAATGTTTCAGAAACATCCTGTAGTGTACTGTTTAATTGTTTAATGTTTCAGAAACATCTAGTAGTGAACTGTTTAACTGTTAAATGGGTTAGGGTTAGGGTTAGGGTTAGGGTTAGGTTAAGGGGATAAAAACTTCATCTGGAAATAGGGTTAGGGTTAGGGTTAGGGTTAGGTTTGGGTTATGGTTGGGGTTGATAGATCCGGTGGAGGTTTGTTTGCACTGGGTTAGGGTTAGGGTTAGGGTTAGGGTTAGGTAAGGGCATGATAACCACGATGATCAAATTGATCATCCTTCATCATCCTCATTAACTCTTTGTGTGAACATGACAGAGCGATGAGACCTTGACGTACCCCCCCATTTTCGGGGTCGTTCTTTCCACTAATGGCACTGACAAGTCTGTGCGACTTTCGGTTGCGAAGTTACGCAACTTTTTTATATCAAAAAATGTATATCTCTGGAACGGAAGGTCGTAGAGACTCACAACCACGACAGGCGTGTTCAGCGTGGTCGAATTATGTCAGACAGAGCACGTTTCCAAGTGTCTACAACGTTCGGTTCGGGAGATATTCGAGAAAAACGTTAAATGTTTCAGAAACATCTTGTAGTGAACTGTTTAATTGTTAAATGTTTCAGAAACATCCTGTAGTGAACTGTTTAACTGTTAAATGTTTCAGAAACATCTTGTAGTGAACTGTTTAATTGTTAAATGTTTCAGAAACATCCTGTAGTGAACTGTTTAACTGTTAAATGTTTCAGAAACATCCTGTAGTGAACTGTTTAACTGTTAAATGTTTCATAAACATCCTGTAGTGAACTGTTTAACTGTTAAATGTTTCAGAAACATCCTGTAGTGAACTGTTTAACTGTTAAATGTTTCAGAAACATCCTGTAGTGAAGTGTTTAATTGTTTAATGTTTCAGAAACATCTAGTAGTGAACTGTTTAACTGTTAAATGTTTCAGAAACATCCTGTAGTGTACTGTTTAATTGTTTAATGTTTCAGAAACATCTAGTAGTGAACTGTTTAACTGTTAAATGGGTTAGGGTTAGGGTTAGGGTTAGGGTTAGGTTAAGGGGATAAAAACTTCATCTGGAAATAGGGTTAGGGTTAGGGTTAGGGTTAGGGTTAGGGTTAGGTTTGGGTTATGGTTGGGGTTGATAGATCCGGTGGAGGTTTGTTTGCACTGGGTTAGGGTTAGGGTTAGGGTTAGGGTTAGGTAAGGGCATGATAACCACGATGATCAAATTGATCATCCTTGATCATCCTCATTAACTCTTTGTGTGAACATGACAGAGCGATGAGACCTTGACGTACCCCCCCATTTTCGGGGTCGTTCTTTCCACTGATGGCACTGACAAGTCTGTGCGACTTTCGGTTGCGAAGTTACGCAACTTTTTTATATCAAAAAATTTATATCTCTGGAACGAAAGGTCATAGAGACTCACAACCACGACAGGCGTGTTCAGCGTGGTCGAATTATGTCAGACAGAGCACGTTTCCAAGTGTCTACGACGTTCGGTTCGGGAGATATTCGAGAAAAACGTTCGGCTAGGGTTAGGGTTAGGGTTAAGCCTAGGTAAGGGCATGATAACCACGATGATCAAATTGATCATCCTTCATCATCCTCATTAACTCTTTGTGTGAACATGACAGAGCGATGAGACCTTGACGTACCCCCCCATTTTCGGGGTCGTTCTTTCCACTGATGGCACTGACAAGTCTGTGCGACTTTCGGTTGCGAAGTTACGCAACTTTTTTATATCAAAAAATGTATATCTCTGGAACGGAAGGTCGTAGAGACTCACAACCACGACAGGCGTGTTCAGCGTGGTCAAATTATGTCAGACAGAGCACGTTTCCAAGTGTCTACGACGTTCGGTTCGGGAGATATTCGAGAAAAACGTTAAATGTTTCAGAAACATCTTGTAGTGAACTGTTTAATTGTTAAATGTTTCAGAAACATCCTGTAGTGAACTGTTTAACTGTTAAATGTTTCAGAAACATCTTGTAGTGAACTGTTTAATTGTTAAATGTTTCAGAAACATCCTGTAGTGAACTGTTTAACTGTTAAATGTTTCAGAAACATCTTGTAGTGAACTGTTTAACTGTTAAATGGGTTAGGGTTAGGGTTAGGGTTAGGGTTAGGTTAAGGGGATAAAAACTTCATCTGGAAATAGGGTTAGGGTTAGGGTTAGGGTTAGGGTTAGGTTTGGGTTATGGTTGGGGTTGATAGATCCGGTGGAGGTTTGTTTGCACTGGGTTAGGGTTAGGGTTAGGGTTAGGGTTAGGTAAGGGCATGATAACCACGATGATCAAATTGATCATCCTTGATCATCCTCATTAACTCTTTGTGTGAACATGACAGAGCGATGAGACCTTGACGTACCCCCCCATTTTCGGGGTCGTTCTTTCCACTGATGGCACTGACAAGTCTGTGCGACTTTCGGTTGCGAAGTTACGCAACTTTTTTATATCAAAAAATTTATATCTCTGGAACGAAAGGTCATAGAGACTCACAACCACGACAGGCGTGTTCAGCGTGGTCGAATTATGTCAGACAGAGCACGTTTCCAAGTGTCTACGACGTTCGGTTCGGGAGATATTCGAGAAAAACGTTCGGCTAGGGTTAGGGTTAGGGTTAAGCCTAGGTAAGGGCATGATAACCACGATGATCAAATTGATCATCCTTCATCATCCTCATTAACTCTTTGTGTGAACATGACAGAGCGATGAGACCTTGACGTACCCCCCCATTTTCGGGGTCGTTCTTTCCACTGATGGCACTGACAAGTCTGTGCGACTTTCGGTTGCGAAGTTACGCAACTTTTTTATATCAAAAAATGTATATCTCTGGAACGGAAGGTCGTAGAGACTCACAACCACGACAGGCGTGTTCAGCGTGGTCGAATTATGTCAGACAGAGCACGTTTCCAAGTGTCTACAACGTTCGGTTCGGGAGATATTCGAGAAAAACGTTAAATGTTTCAGAAACATCTTGTAGTGAACTGTTTAATTGTTAAATGTTTCAGAAACATCCTGTAGTGAACTGTTTAACTGTTAAATGTTTCAGAAACATCTTGTAGTGAACTGTTTAATTGTTAAATGTTTCAGAAACATCCTGTAGTGAACTGTTTAACTGTTAAATGTTTCAGAAACATCCTGTAGTGAACTGTTTAACTGTTAAATGTTTCAGAAACATCCTGTAGTGAACTGTTTAACTGTTAAATGTTTCAGAAACATCCTGTAGTGAACTGTTTAACTGTTAAATGTTTCAGAAACATCCTGTAGTGAACTGTTTAACTGTTAAATGTTTCAGAAACATCCTGTAGTGTACTGTTTAATTGTTTAATGTTTCAGAAACATCTAGTAGTGAACTGTTTAACTGTTAAATGGGTTAGGGTTAGGGTTAGGGTTAGGGTTAGGTTAAGGGGATAAAAACTTCATCTGGAAATAGGGTTAGGGTTAGGGTTAGGGTTAGGTTTGGGTTATGGTTGGGGTTGATAGATCCGGTGGAGGTTTGTTTGCACTGGGTTAGGGTTAGGGTTAGGGTTAGGGTTAGGTAAGGGCATGATAACCACGATGATCAAATTGATCATCCTTGATCATCCTCATTAACTCTTTGTGTGAACATGACAGAGCGATGAGACCTTGACGTACCCCCCCATTTTCGGGGTCGTTCTTTCCACTGATGGCACTGACAAGTCTGTGCGACTTTCGGTTGCGAAGTTACGCAACTTTTTTATATCAAAAAATGTATATCTCTGGAACGGAAGGTCGTAGAGACTCACAACCACGACAGGCGTGTTCAGCGTGGTCGAATTATGTCAGACAGAGCACGTTTCCAAGTGTCTACAACGTTCGGTTCGGGAGATATTCGAGAAAAACGTTAAATGTTTCAGAAACATCTTGTAGTGAACTGTTTAATTGTTAAATGTTTCAGAAACATCCTGTAGTGAACTGTTTAACTGTTAAATGTTTCAGAAACATCTTGTAGTGAACTGTTTAATTGTTAAATGTTTCAGAAACATCCTGTAGTGAACTGTTTAACTGTTAAATGTTTCAGAAACATCCTGTAGTGAACTGTTTAACTGTTAAATGTTTCAGAAACATCCTGTAGTGAACTGTTTAACTGTTAAATGTTTCAGAAACATCCTGTAGTGAACTGTTTAACTGTTAAATGTTTCAGAAACATCCTGTAGTGAAGTGTTTAATTGTTTAATGTTTCAGAAACATCTAGTAGTGAACTGTTTAACTGTTAAATGTTTCAGAAACATCCTGTAGTGTACTGTTTAATTGTTTAATGTTTCAGAAACATCTAGTAGTGAACTGTTTAACTGTTAAATGGGTTAGGGTTAGGGTTAGGGTTAGGGTTAGGTTAAGGGGATAAAAACTTCATCTGGAAATAGGGTTAGGGTTAGGGTTAGGGTTAGGGTTAGGTTTGGGTTATGGTTGGGGTTGATAGATCCGGTGGAGGTTTGTTTGCACTGGGTTAGGGTTAGGGTTAGGGTTAGGGTTAGGTAAGGGCATGATAACCACGATGATCAAATTGATCATCCTTGATCATCCTCATTAACTCTTTGTGTGAACATGACAGAGCGATGAGACCTTGACGTACCCCCCCATTTTCGGGGTCGTTCTTTCCACTGATGGCACTGACAAGTCTGTGCGACTTTCGGTTGCGAAGTTACGCAACTTTTTTATATCAAAAAATTTATATCTCTGGAACGAAAGGTCATAGAGACTCACAACCACGACAGGCGTGTTCAGCGTGGTCGAATTATGTCAGACAGAGCACGTTTCCAAGTGTCTACGACGTTCGGTTCGGGAGATATTCGAGAAAAACGTTCGGCTAGGGTTAGGGTTAGGGTTAAGCCTAGGTAAGGGCATGATAACCACGATGATCAAATTGATCATCCTTCATCATCCTCATTAACTCTTTGTGTGAACATGACAGAGCGATGAGACCTTGACGTACCCCCCCATTTTCGGGGTCGTTCTTTCCACTGATGGCACTGACAAGTCTGTGCGACTTTCGGTTGCGAAGTTACGCAACTTTTTTATATCAAAAAATGTATATCTCTGGAACGGAAGGTCGTAGAGACTCACAACCACGACAGGCGTGTTCAGCGTGGTCGAATTATGTCAGACAGAGCACGTTTCCAAGTGTCTACGACGTTCGGTTCGGGAGATATTCGAGAAAAACGTTAAATGTTTCAGAAACATCTTGTAGTGAACTGTTTAATTGTTAAATGTTTCAGAAACATCCTGTAGTGAACTGTTTAACTGTTAAATGTTTCAGAAACATCTTGTAGTGAACTGTTTAATTGTTAAATGTTTCAGAAACATCCTGTAGTGAACTGTTTAACTGTTAAATGTTTCAGAAACATCTTGTAGTGAACTGTTTAATTGTTAAATGTTTCAGAAACATCCTGTAGTGAACTGTTTAACTGTTAAATGTTTCAGAAACATCCTGTAGTGAACTGTTTAACTGTTAAATGTTTCAGAAACATCCTGTAGTGAACTGTTTAACTGTTAAATGTTTCAGAAACATCCTGTAGTGAAGTGTTTAATTGTTTAATGTTTCAGAAACATCTAGTAGTGAACTGTTTAACTGTTAAATGTTTCAGAAACATCCTGTAGTGAACTGTTTAATTGTTTAATGTTTCAGAAACATCTAGTAGTGAACTGTTTAACTGTTAAATGGGTTAGGGTTAGGGTTAGGGTTAGGTTAAGGGGATAAAAACTTCATCTGGAAATAGGGTTAGGGTTAGGGTTAGGGTTAGGGTTAGGTTTGGGTTATGGTTGGGGTTGATAGATCCGGTGGAGGTTTGTTTGCACTGGGTTAGGGTTAGGGTTAGGGTTAGGGTTAGGGTTAGGGTTAGGGTTAGGTAAGGGCATGATAACCACGATGATCAAATTGATCATCCTTGATCATCCTCATTAACTCTTTGTGTGAACATGACAGAGCGATGAGACCTTGACGTACCCCCCCATTTTCGGGGTCGTTCTTTCCACTGATGGCACTGACAAGTCTGTGCGACTTTCGGTTGCGAAGTTACGCAACTTTCTTGTATCAAAAAATGTATATCTCTGGAACGGAAGGTCGTAGAGACTCACAACCACGACAGGCGTGTTCAGCGTGGTCGAATTATGTCAGACAGAGCACGTTTCCAAGTGTCTACGACGTTCGGTTCGGGAGATATTCGAGAAAAACGTTCGGCTAGGGTTAGGGTTAGGGTTAAGCCTAGGTAAGGGCATGATAACCACGATGATCAAATTGATCATCCTTGATCATCCTCATTAACTCTTTGTGTGAACATGACAGAGCGATGAGACCTTGACGTACCCCCCCATTTTCGGGGTCGTTCTTTCCACTGATGGCACTGACAAGTCTGTGCGACTTTCGGTTGCGAAGTTACGCAACTTTTTTATATCAAAAAATGTATATCTCTGGAACGGAAGGTCGTAGAGACTCACAACCACGACAGGCGTGTTCAGCGTGGTCGAATTATGTCAGACAGAGCACGTTTCCAAGTGTCTACAACGTTCGGTTCGGGAGATATTCGAGAAAAACGTTAAATGTTTCAGAAACATCTTGTAGTGAACTGTTTAATTGTTAAATGTTTCAGAAACATCCTGTAGTGAACTGTTTAACTGTTAAATGTTTCAGAAACATCTTGTAGTGAACTGTTTAATTGTTAAATGTTTCAGAAACATCCTGTAGTGAACTGTTTAACTGTTAAATGTTTCAGAAACATCCTGTAGTGAACTGTTTAACTGTTAAATGTTTCAGAAACATCCTGTAGTGAACTGTTTAACTGTTAAATGTTTCAGAAACATCCTGTAGTGAACTGTTTAACTGTTAAATGTTTCAGAAACATCCTGTAGTGAACTGTTTAACTGTTAAATGTTTCAGAAACATCCTGTAGTGTACTGTTTAATTGTTTAATGTTTCAGAAACATCTAGTAGTGAACTGTTTAACTGTTAAATGGGTTAGGGTTAGGGTTAGGGTTAGGGTTAGGTTAAGGGGATAAAAACTTCATCTGGAAATAGGGTTAGGGTTAGGGTTAGGGTTAGGTTTGGGTTATGGTTGGGGTTGATAGATCCGGTGGAGGTTTGTTTGCACTGGGTTAGGGTTAGGGTTAGGGTTAGGGTTAGGTAAGGGCATGATAACCACGATGATCAAATTGATCATCCTTCATCATCCTCATTAACTCTTTGTGTGAACATGACAGAGCGATGAGACCTTGACGTACCCCCCCATTTTCGGGGTCGTTCTTTCCACTAATGGCACTGACAAGTCTGTGCGACTTTCGGTTGCGAAGTTACGCAACTTTTTTATATCAAAAAATGTATATCTCTGGAACGGAAGGTCGTAGAGACTCACAACCACGACAGGCGTGTTCAGCGTGGTCGAATTATGTCAGACAGAGCACGTTTCCAAGTGTCTACAACGTTCGGTTCGGGAGATATTCGAGAAAAACGTTAAATGTTTCAGAAACATCTTGTAGTGAACTGTTTAATTGTTAAATGTTTCAGAAACATCCTGTAGTGAACTGTTTAACTGTTAAATGTTTCAGAAACATCTTGTAGTGAACTGTTTAATTGTTAAATGTTTCAGAAACATCCTGTAGTGAACTGTTTAACTGTTAAATGTTTCAGAAACATCCTGTAGTGAACTGTTTAACTGTTAAATGTTTCATAAACATCCTGTAGTGAACTGTTTAACTGTTAAATGTTTCAGAAACATCCTGTAGTGAACTGTTTAACTGTTAAATGTTTCAGAAACATCCTGTAGTGAAGTGTTTAATTGTTTAATGTTTCAGAAACATCTAGTAGTGAACTGTTTAACTGTTAAATGTTTCAGAAACATCCTGTAGTGTACTGTTTAATTGTTTAATGTTTCAGAAACATCTAGTAGTGAACTGTTTAACTGTTAAATGGGTTAGGGTTAGGGTTAGGGTTAGGGTTAGGTTAAGGGGATAAAAACTTCATCTGGAAATAGGGTTAGGGTTAGGGTTAGGGTTAGGGTTAGGGTTAGGTTTGGGTTATGGTTGGGGTTGATAGATCCGGTGGAGGTTTGTTTGCACTGGGTTAGGGTTAGGGTTAGGGTTAGGGTTAGGTAAGGGCATGATAACCACGATGATCAAATTGATCATCCTTGATCATCCTCATTAACTCTTTGTGTGAACATGACAGAGCGATGAGACCTTGACGTACCCCCCCATTTTCGGGGTCGTTCTTTCCACTGATGGCACTGACAAGTCTGTGCGACTTTCGGTTGCGAAGTTACGCAACTTTTTTATATCAAAAAATTTATATCTCTGGAACGAAAGGTCATAGAGACTCACAACCACGACAGGCGTGTTCAGCGTGGTCGAATTATGTCAGACAGAGCACGTTTCCAAGTGTCTACGACGTTCGGTTCGGGAGATATTCGAGAAAAACGTTCGGCTAGGGTTAGGGTTAGGGTTAAGCCTAGGTAAGGGCATGATAACCACGATGATCAAATTGATCATCCTTCATCATCCTCATTAACTCTTTGTGTGAACATGACAGAGCGATGAGACCTTGACGTACCCCCCCATTTTCGGGGTCGTTCTTTCCACTGATGGCACTGACAAGTCTGTGCGACTTTCGGTTGCGAAGTTACGCAACTTTTTTATATCAAAAAATGTATATCTCTGGAACGGAAGGTCGTAGAGACTCACAACCACGACAGGCGTGTTCAGCGTGGTCAAATTATGTCAGACAGAGCACGTTTCCAAGTGTCTACGACGTTCGGTTCGGGAGATATTCGAGAAAAACGTTAAATGTTTCAGAAACATCTTGTAGTGAACTGTTTAATTGTTAAATGTTTCAGAAACATCCTGTAGTGAACTGTTTAACTGTTAAATGTTTCAGAAACATCTTGTAGTGAACTGTTTAATTGTTAAATGTTTCAGAAACATCCTGTAGTGAACTGTTTAACTGTTAAATGTTTCAGAAACATCTTGTAGTGAACTGTTTAACTGTTAAATGGGTTAGGGTTAGGGTTAGGGTTAGGGTTAGGTTAAGGGGATAAAAACTTCATCTGGAAATAGGGTTAGGGTTAGGGTTAGGGTTAGGTTTGGGTTATGGTTGGGGTTGATAGATCCGGTGGAGGTTTGTTTGCACTGGGTTAGGGTTAGGGTTAGGGTTAGGGTTAGGTAAGGGCATGATAACCACGATGATCAAATTGATCATCCTTGATCATCCTCATTAACTCTTTGTGTGAACATGACAGAGCGATGAGACCTTGACGTACCCCCCCATTTTCGGGGTCGTTCTTTCCACTGATGGCACTGACAAGTCTGTGCGACTTTCGGTTGCGAAGTTACGCAACTTTTTTATATCAAAAAATTTATATCTCTGGAACGAAAGGTCATAGAGACTCACAACCACGACAGGCGTGTTCAGCGTGGTCGAATTATGTCAGACAGAGCACGTTTCCAAGTGTCTACGACGTTCGGTTCGGGAGATATTCGAGAAAAACGTTCGGCTAGGGTTAGGGTTAGGGTTAAGCCTAGGTAAGGGCATGATAACCACGATGATCAAATTGATCATCCTTCATCATCCTCATTAACTCTTTGTGTGAACATGACAGAGCGATGAGACCTTGACGTACCCCCCCATTTTCGGGGTCGTTCTTTCCACTGATGGCACTGACAAGTCTGTGCGACTTTCGGTTGCGAAGTTACGCAACTTTTTTATATCAAAAAATGTATATCTCTGGAACGGAAGGTCGTAGAGACTCACAACCACGACAGGCGTGTTCAGCGTGGTCGAATTATGTCAGACAGAGCACGTTTCCAAGTGTCTACGACGTTCGGTTCGGGAGATATTCGAGAAAAACGTTAAATGTTTCAGAAACATCTTGTAGTGAACTGTTTAATTGTTAAATGTTTCAGAAACATCCTGTAGTGAACTGTTTAACTGTTAAATGTTTCAGAAACATCTTGTAGTGAACTGTTTAATTGTTAAATGTTTCAGAAACATCCTGTAGTGAACTGTTTAACTGTTAAATGTTTCAGAAACATCTTGTAGTGAACTGTTTAACTGTTAAATGGGTTAGGGTTAGGGTTAGGGTTAGGGTTAGGTTAAGGGGATAAAAACTTCATCTGGAAATAGGGTTAGGGTTAGGGTTAGGGTTAGGGTTAGGTTTGGGTTATGGTTGGGGTTGATAGATCCGGTGGAGGTTTGTTTGCACTGGGTTAGGGTTAGGGTTAGGGTTAGGGTTAGGGTTAGGTAAGGGCATGATAACCACGATGATCAAATTGATCATCCTTGATCATCCTCATTAACTCTTTGTGTGAACATGACAGAGCGATGAGACCTTGACGTACCCCCCCATTTTCTGGGTCGTTCTTTCCACTGATGGCACTGACAAGTCTGTGCGACTTTCGGTTGCGAAGTTACGCAACTTTTTTATATCAAAAAATTTATATCTCTGGAACGAAAGGTCATAGAGACTCACAACCACGACAGGCGTGTTCAGCGTGGTCGAATTATGTCAGACAGAGCACGTTTCCAAGTGTCTACGACGTTCGGTTCGGGAGATATTCGAGAAAAACGTTCGGCTAGGGTTAGGGTTAGGGTTAAGCCTAGGTAAGGGCATGATAACCACGATGATCAAATTGATCATCCTTCATCATCCTCATTAACTCTTTGTGTGAACATGACAGAGCGATGAGACCTTGACGTACCCCCCCATTTTCGGGGTCGTTCTTTCCACTGATGGCACTGACAAGTCTGTGCGACTTTCGGTTGCGAAGTTACGCAACTTTTTTATATCAAAAAATGTATATCTCTGGAACGGAAGGTCGTAGAGACTCACAACCACGACAGGCGTGTTCAGCGTGGTCGAATTATGTCAGACAGAGCACGTTTCCAAGTGTCTACGACGTTCGGTTCGGGAGATATTCGAGAAAAACGTTAAATGTTTCAGAAACATCTTGTAGTGAACTGTTTAATTGTTAAATGTTTCAGAAACATCCTGTAGTGAACTGTTTAACTGTTAAATGTTTCAGAAACATCTTGTAGTGAACTGTTTAATTGTTAAATGTTTCAGAAACATCCTGTAGTGAACTGTTTAACTGTTAAATGTTTCAGAAACATCTTGTAGTGAACTGTTTAATTGTTAAATGTTTCAGAAACATCCTGTAGTGAACTGTTTAACTGTTAAATGTTTCAGAAACATCCTGTAGTGAACTGTTTAACTGTTAAATGTTTCAGAAACATCCTGTAGTGAACTGTTTAACTGTTAAATGTTTCAGAAACATCCTGTAGTGAAGTGTTTAATTGTTTAATGTTTCAGAAACATCTAGTAGTGAACTGTTTAACTGTTAAATGTTTCAGAAACATCCTGTAGTGAACTGTTTAATTGTTTAATGTTTCAGAAACATCTAGTAGTGAACTGTTTAACTGTTAAATGGGTTAGGGTTAGGGTTAGGGTTAGGTTAAGGGGATAAAAACTTCATCTGGAAATAGGGTTAGGGTTAGGGTTAGGGTTAGGGTTAGGTTTGGGTTATGGTTGGGGTTGATAGATCCGGTGGAGGTTTGTTTGCACTGGGTTAGGGTTAGGGTTAGGGTTAGGGTTAGGGTTAGGTAAGGGCATGATAACCACGATGATCAAATTGATCATCCTTGATCATCCTCATTAACTCTTTGTGTGAACATGACAGAGCGATGAGACCTTGACGTACCCCCCCATTTTCGGGGTCGTTCTTTCCACTGATGGCACTGACAAGTCTGTGCGACTTTCGGTTGCGAAGTTACGCAACTTTTTTATATAAAAAAATGTATATCTCTGGAACGGAAGGTCGTAGAGACTCACAACCACGACAGGCGTGTTCAGCGTGGTCGAATTATGTCAGACAGAGCACGTTTCCAAGTGTCTACGACGTTCGGTTCGGGAGATATTCGAGAAAAACGTTCGGCTAGGGTTAGGGTTAGGGTTAAGCCTAGGTAAGGGCATGATAACCACGATGATCAAATTGATCATCCTTGATCATCCTCATTAACTCTTTGTGTGAACATGACAGAGCGATGAGACCTTGACGTACCCCCCCATTTTCGGGGTCGTTCTTTCCACTGATGGCACTGACAAGTCTGTGCGACTTTCGGTTGCGAAGTTACGCAACTTTTTTATATCAAAAAATGTATATCTCTGGAACGGAAGGTCGTAGAGACTCACAACCACGACAGGCGTGTTCAGCGTGGTCGAATTATGTCAGACAGAGCACGTTTCCAAGTGTCTACAACGTTCGGTTCGGGAGATATTCGAGAAAAACGTTAAATGTTTCAGAAACATCTTGTAGTGAACTGTTTAATTGTTAAATGTTTCAGAAACATCCTGTAGTGAACTGTTTAACTGTTAAATGTTTCAGAAACATCTTGTAGTGAACTGTTTAATTGTTAAATGTTTCAGAAACATCCTGTAGTGAACTGTTTAACTGTTAAATGTTTCAGAAACATCCTGTAGTGAACTGTTTAACTGTTAAATGTTTCAGAAACATCCTGTAGTGAACTGTTTAACTGTTAAATGTTTCAGAAACATCCTGTAGTGAACTGTTTAACTGTTAAATGTTTCAGAAACATCCTGTAGTGAACTGTTTAACTGTTAAATGTTTCAGAAACATCCTGTAGTGTACTGTTTAATTGTTTAATGTTTCAGAAACATCTAGTAGTGAACTGTTTAACTGTTAAATGGGTTAGGGTTAGGGTTAGGGTTAGGGTTAGGTTAAGGGGATAAAAACTTCATCTGGAAATAGGGTTAGGGTTAGGGTTAGGGTTAGGTTTGGGTTATGGTTGGGGTTGATAGATCCGGTGGAGGTTTGTTTGCACTGGGTTAGGGTTAGGGTTAGGGTTAGGGTTAGGTAAGGGCATGATAACCACGATGATCAAATTGATCATCCTTGATCATCCTCATTAACTCTTTGTGTGAACATGACAGAGCGATGAGACCTTGACGTACCCCCCCATTTTCGGGGTCGTTCTTTCCACTGATGGCACTGACAAGTCTGTGCGACTTTCGGTTGCGAAGTTACGCAACTTTTTTATATCAAAAAATGTATATCTCTGGAACGGAAGGTCGTAGAGACTCACAACCACGACAGGCGTGTTCAGCGTGGTCGAATTATGTCAGACAGAGCACGTTTCCAAGTGTCTACAACGTTCGGTTCGGGAGATATTCGAGAAAAACGTTAAATGTTTCAGAAACATCTTGTAGTGAACTGTTTAATTGTTAAATGTTTCAGAAACATCCTGTAGTGAACTGTTTAACTGTTAAATGTTTCAGAAACATCTTGTAGTGAACTGTTTAATTGTTAAATGTTTCAGAAACATCCTGTAGTGAACTGTTTAACTGTTAAATGTTTCAGAAACAGAAACATCCTGTAGTGAACTGTTTAACTGTTAAATGTTTCAGAAACATCCTGTAGTGAACTGTTTAACTGTTAAATGTTTCAGAAACATCCTGTAGTGAACTGTTTAACTGTTAAATGTTTCAGAAACATCCTGTAGTGAAGTGTTTAATTGTTTAATGTTTCAGAAACATCTAGTAGTGAACTGTTTAACTGTTAAATGTTTCAGAAACATCCTGTAGTGTACTGTTTAATTGTTTAATGTTTCAGAAACATCTAGTAGTGAACTGTTTAACTGTTAAATGGGTTAGGGTTAGGGTTAGGGTTAGGGTTAGGTTAAGGGGATAAAAACTTCATCTGGAAATAGGGTTAGGGTTAGGGTTAGGGTTAGGTTTGGGTTATGGTTGGGGTTGATAGATCCGGTGGAGGTTTGTTTGCACTGGGTTAGGGTTAGGGTTAGGGTTAGGGTTAGGTAAGGGCATGATAACCACGATGATCAAATTGATCATCCTTGATCATCCTCATTAACTCTTTGTGTGAACATGACAGAGCGATGAGACCTTGACGTACCCCCCCATTTTCTGGGTCGTTCTTTCCACTGATGGCACTGACAAGTCTGTGCGACTTTCGGTTGCGAAGTTACGCAACTTTTTTATATCAAAAAATTTATATCTCTGGAACGAAAGGTCATAGAGACTCACAACCACGACAGGCGTGTTCAGCGTGGTCGAATTATGTCAGACAGAGCACGTTTCCAAGTGTCTACGACGTTCGGTTCGGGAGATATTCGAGAAAAACGTTCGGCTAGGGTTAGGGTTAGGGTTAAGCCTAGGTAAGGGCATGATAACCACGATGATCAAATTGATCATCCTTCATCATCCTCATTAACTCTTTGTGTGAACATGACAGAGCGATGAGACCTTGACGTACCCCCCCATTTTCGGGGTCGTTCTTTCCACTGATGGCACTGACAAGTCTGTGCGACTTTCGGTTGCGAAGTTACGCAACTTTTTTATATCAAAAAATGTATATCTCTGGAACGGAAGGTCGTAGAGACTCACAACCACGACAGGCGTGTTCAGCGTGGTCGAATTATGTCAGACAGAGCACGTTTCCAAGTGTCTACGACGTTCGGTTCGGGAGATATTCGAGAAAAACGTTAAATGTTTCAGAAACATCTTGTAGTGAACTGTTTAATTGTTAAATGTTTCAGAAACATCCTGTAGTGAACTGTTTAACTGTTAAATGTTTCAGAAACATCTTGTAGTGAACTGTTTAATTGTTAAATGTTTCAGAAACATCCTGTAGTGAACTGTTTAACTGTTAAATGTTTCAGAAACATCTTGTAGTGAACTGTTTAATTGTTAAATGTTTCAGAAACATCCTGTAGTGAACTGTTTAACTGTTAAATGTTTCAGAAACATCCTGTAGTGAACTGTTTAACTGTTAAATGTTTCAGAAACATCCTGTAGTGAACTGTTTAACTGTTAAATGTTTCAGAAACATCCTGTAGTGAAGTGTTTAATTGTTTAATGTTTCAGAAACATCTAGTAGTGAACTGTTTAACTGTTAAATGTTTCAGAAACATCCTGTAGTGAACTGTTTAATTGTTTAATGTTTCAGAAACATCTAGTAGTGAACTGTTTAACTGTTAAATGGGTTAGGGTTAGGGTTAGGGTTAGGTTAAGGGGATAAAAACTTCATCTGGAAATAGGGTTAGGGTTAGGGTTAGGGTTAGGGTTAGGTTTGGGTTATGGTTGGGGTTGATAGATCCGGTGGAGGTTTGTTTGCACTGGGTTAGGGTTAGGGTTAGGGTTAGGGTTAGGGTTAGGTAAGGGCATGATAACCACGATGATCAAATTGATCATCCTTGATCATCCTCATTAACTCTTTGTGTGAACATGACAGAGCGATGAGACCTTGACGTACCCCCCCATTTTCGGGGTCGTTCTTTCCACTGATGGCACTGACAAGTCTGTGCGACTTTCGGTTGCGAAGTTACGCAACTTTTTTATATAAAAAAATGTATATCTCTGGAACGGAAGGTCGTAGAGACTCACAACAACGACAGGCGTGTTCAGCGTGGTCGAATTATGTCAGACAGAGCACGTTTCCAAGTGTCTACGACGTTCGGTTCGGGAGATATTCGAGAAAAACGTTCGGCTAGGGTTAGGGTTAGGGTTAAGCCTAGGTAAGGGCATGATAACCACGATGATCAAATTGATCATCCTTGATCATCCTCATTAACTCTTTGTGTGAACATGACAGAGCGATGAGACCTTGACGTACCCCCCCATTTTCGGGGTCGTTCTTTCCACTGATGGCACTGACAAGTCTGTGCGACTTTCGGTTGCGAAGTTACGCAACTTTTTTATATCAAAAAATGTATATCTCTGGAACGGAAGGTCGTAGAGACTCACAACCACGACAGGCGTGTTCAGCGTGGTCGAATTATGTCAGACAGAGCACGTTTCCAAGTGTCTACGACGTTCGGTTCGGGAGATATTCGAGAAAAACGTTAAATGTTTCAGAAACATCTTGTAGTGAACTGTTTAATTGTTAAATGTTTCAGAAACATCCTGTAGTGAACTGTTTAACTGTTAAATGTTTCAGAAACATCTTGTAGTGAACTGTTTAATTGTTAAATGTTTCAGAAACATCCTGTAGTGAACTGTTTAACTGTTAAATGTTTCAGAAACATCTTGTAGTGAACTGTTTAATTGTTAAATGTTTCAGAAACATCCTGTAGTGAACTGTTTAACTGTTAAATGTTTCAGAAACATCCTGTAGTGAACTGTTTAACTGTTAAATGTTTCAGAAACATCCTGTAGTGAACTGTTTAACTGTTAAATGTTTCAGAAACATCCTGTAGTGAAGTGTTTAATTGTTTAATGTTTCAGAAACATCTAGTAGTGAACTGTTTAACTGTTAAATGTTTCAGAAACATCCTGTAGTGAACTGTTTAATTGTTTAATGTTTCAGAAACATCTAGTAGTGAACTGTTTAACTGTTAAATGGGTTAGGGTTAGGGTTAGGGTTAGGTTAAGGGGATAAAAACTTCATCTGGAAATAGGGTTAGGGTTAGGGTTAGGGTTAGGGTTAGGTTTGGGTTATGGTTGGGGTTGATAGATCCGGTGGAGGTTTGTTTGCACTGGGTTAGGGTTAGGGTTAGGGTTAGGGTTAGGGTTAGGTAAGGGCATGATAACCACGATGATCAAATTGATCATCCTTGATCATCCTCATTAACTCTTTGTGTGAACATGACAGAGCGATGAGACCTTGACGTACCCCCCCATTTTCGGGGTCGTTCTTTCCACTGATGGCACTGACAAGTCTGTGCGACTTTCGGTTGCGAAGTTACGCAACTTTTTTATATAAAAAAATGTATATCTCTGGAACGGAAGGTCGTAGAGACTCACAACCACGACAGGCGTGTTCAGCGTGGTCGAATTATGTCAGACAGAGCACGTTTCCAAGTGTCTACGACGTTCGGTTCGGGAGATATTCGAGAAAAACTTTCGGCTAGGGTTAGGGTTAGGGTTAAGCCTAGGTAAGGGCATGATAACCACGATGATCAAATTGATCATCCTTGATCATCCTCATTAACTCTTTGTGTGAACATGACAGAGCGATGAGACCTTGACGTACCCCCCCATTTTCGGGGTCGTTCTTTCCACTGATGGCACTGACAAGTCTGTGCGACTTTCGGTTGCGAAGTTACGCAACTTTTTTATATCAAAAAATGTATATCTCTGGAACGGAAGGTCGTAGAGACTCACAACCACGACAGGCGTGTTCAGCGTGGTCGAATTATGTCAGACAGAGCACGTTTCCAAGTGTCTACAACGTTCGGTTCGGGAGATATTCGAGAAAAACGTTAAATGTTTCAGAAACATCTTGTAGTGAACTGTTTAATTGTTAAATGTTTCAGAAACATCCTGTAGTGAACTGTTTAACTGTTAAATGTTTCAGAAACATCTTGTAGTGAACTGTTTAATTGTTAAATGTTTCAGAAACATCCTGTAGTGAACTGTTTAACTGTTAAATGTTTCAGAAACATCCTGTAGTGAACTGTTTAACTGTTAAATGTTTCAGAAACATCCTGTAGTGAACTGTTTAACTGTTAAATGTTTCAGAAACATCCTGTAGTGAACTGTTTAACTGTTAAATGTTTCAGAAACATCCTGTAGTGAACTGTTTAACTGTTAAATGTTTCAGAAACATCCTGTAGTGTACTGTTTAATTGTTTAATGTTTCAGAAACATCTAGTAGTGAACTGTTTAACTGTTAAATGGGTTAGGGTTAGGGTTAGGGTTAGGGTTAGGTTAAGGGGATAAAAACTTCATCTGGAAATAGGGTTAGGGTTAGGGTTAGGGTTAGGTTTGGGTTATGGTTGGGGTTGATAGATCCGGTGGAGGTTTGTTTGCACTGGGTTAGGGTTAGGGTTAGGGTTAGGGTTAGGTAAGGGCATGATAACCACGATGATCAAATTGATCATCCTTGATCATCCTCATTAACTCTTTGTGTGAACATGACAGAGCGATGAGACCTTGACGTACCCCCCCATTTTCGGGGTCGTTCTTTCCACTGATGGCACTGACAAGTCTGTGCGACTTTCGGTTGCGAAGTTACGCAACTTTTTTATATCAAAAAATGTATATCTCTGGAACGGAAGGTCGTAGAGACTCACAACCACGACAGGCGTGTTCAGCGTGGTCGAATTATGTCAGACAGAGCACGTTTCCAAGTGTCTACAACGTTCGGTTCGGGAGATATTCGAGAAAAACGTTAAATGTTTCAGAAACATCTTGTAGTGAACTGTTTAATTGTTAAATGTTTCAGAAACATCCTGTAGTGAACTGTTTAACTGTTAAATGTTTCAGAAACATCTTGTAGTGAACTGTTTAATTGTTAAATGTTTCAGAAACATCCTGTAGTGAACTGTTTAACTGTTAAATGTTTCAGAAACATCCTGTAGTGAACTGTTTAACTGTTAAATGTTTCAGAAACATCCTGTAGTGAACTGTTTAACTGTTAAATGTTTCAGAAACATCCTGTAGTGAACTGTTTAACTGTTAAATGTTTCAGAAACATCCTGTAGTGAACTGTTTAACTGTTAAATGTTTCAGAAACATCCTGTAGTGTACTGTTTAATTGTTTAATGTTTCAGAAACATCTAGTAGTGAACTGTTTAACTGTTAAATGGGTTAGGGTTAGGGTTAGGGTTAGGGTTAGGTTAAGGGGATAAAAACTTCATCTGGAAATAGGGTTAGGGTTAGGGTTAGGGTTAGGTTTGGGTTATGGTTGGGGTTGATAGATCCGGTGGAGGTTTGTTTGCACTGGGTTAGGGTTAGGGTTAGGGTTAGGGTTAGGTAAGGGCATGATAACCACGATGATCAAATTGATCATCCTTGATCATCCTCATTAACTCTTTGTGTGAACATGACAGAGCGATGAGACCTTGACGTACCCCCCCATTTTCGGGGTCGTTCTTTCCACTGATGGCACTGACAAGTCTGTGCGACTTTCGGTTGCGAAGTTACGCAACTTTTTTATATCAAAAAATGTATATCTCTGGAACGGAAGGTCGTAGAGACTCACAACCACGACAGGCGTGTTCAGCGTGGTCGAATTATGTCAGACAGAGCACGTTTCCAAGTGTCTACAACGTTCGGTTCGGGAGATATTCGAGAAAAACGTTAAATGTTTCAGAAACATCTTGTAGTGAACTGTTTAATTGTTAAATGTTTCAGAAACATCCTGTAGTGAACTGTTTAACTGTTAAATGTTTCAGAAACATCTTGTAGTGAACTGTTTAATTGTTAAATGTTTCAGAAACATCCTGTAGTGAACTGTTTAACTGTTAAATGTTTCAGAAACATCCTGTAGTGAACTGTTTAACTGTTAAATGTTTCAGAAACATCCTGTAGTGAACTGTTTAACTGTTAAATGTTTCAGAAACATCCTGTAGTGAACTGTTTAATTGTTTAATGTTTCAGAAACATCTAGTAGTGAACTGTTTAACTGTTAAATGGGTTAGGGTTAGGGTTAGGGTTAGGGTTAGGTTAAGGGGATAAAAACTTCATCTGGAAATAGGGTTAGGGTTAGGGTTAGGGTTAGGTTTGGGTTATGGTTGGGGTTGATAGATCCGGTGGAGGTTTGTTTGCACTGGGTTAGGGTTAGGGTTAGGGTTAGGGTTAGGTAAGGGCATGATAACCACGATGATCAAATTGATCATCCTTGATCATCCTCATTAACTCTTTGTGTGAACATGACAGAGCGATGAGACCTTGACGTACCCCCCCATTTTCTGGGTCGTTCTTTCCACTGATGGCACTGACAAGTCTGTGCGACTTTCGGTTGCGAAGTTACGCAACTTTTTTATATCAAAAAATTTATATCTCTGGAACGAAAGGTCATAGAGACTCACAACCACGACAGGCGTGTTCAGCGTGGTCGAATTATGTCAGACAGAGCACGTTTCCAAGTGTCTACGACGTTCGGTTCGGGAGATATTCGAGAAAAACGTTAAATGTTTCAGAAACATCTTGTAGTGAACTGTTTAATTGTTAAATGTTTCAGAAACATCCTGTAGTGAACTGTTTAACTGTTAAATGTTTCAGAAACATCTTGTAGTGAACTGTTTAATTGTTAAATGTTTCAGAAACATCCTGTAGTGAACTGTTTAACTGTTAAATGTTTCAGAAACATCTTGTAGTGAACTGTTTAATTGTTAAATGTTTCAGAAACATCCTGTAGTGAACTGTTTAACTGTTAAATGTTTCAGAAACATCCTGTAGTGAACTGTTTAACTGTTAAATGTTTCAGAAACATCCTGTAGTGAACTGTTTAACTGTTAAATGTTTCAGAAACATCCTGTAGTGAAGTGTTTAATTGTTTAATGTTTCAGAAACATCTAGTAGTGAACTGTTTAACTGTTAAATGTTTCAGAAACATCCTGTAGTGAACTGTTTAATTGTTTAATGTTTCAGAAACATCTAGTAGTGAACTGTTTAACTGTTAAATGGGTTAGGGTTAGGGTTAGGGTTAGGTTAAGGGGATAAAAACTTCATCTGGAAATAGGGTTAGGGTTAGGGTTAGGGTTAGGGTTAGGTTTGGGTTATGGTTGGGGTTGATAGATCCGGTGGAGGTTTGTTTGCACTGGGTTAGGGTTAGGGTTAGGGTTAGGGTTAGGGTTAGGGTTAGGGTTAGGTAAGGGCATGATAACCACGATGATCAAATTGATCATCCTTGATCATCCTCATTAACTCTTTGTGTGAACATGACAGAGCGATGAGACCTTGACGTACCCCCCCATTTTCGGGGTCGTTCTTTCCACTGATGGCACTGACAAGTCTGTGCGACTTTCGGTTGCGAAGTTACGCAACTTTTTTGTATCAAAAAATGTATATCTCTGGAACGGAAGGTCGTAGAGACTCACAACCACGACAGGCGTGTTCAGCGTGGTCGAATTATGTCAGACAGAGCACGTTTCCAAGTGTCTACGACGTTCGGTTCGGGAGATATTCGAGAAAAACGTTCGGCTAGGGTTAGGGTTAGGGTTAAGCCTAGGTAAGGGCATGATAACCACGATGATCAAATTGATCATCCTTGATCATCCTCATTAACTCTTTGTGTGAACATGACAGAGCGATGAGACCTTGACGTACCCCCCCATTTTCGGGGTCGTTCTTTCCACTGATGGCACTGACAAGTCTGTGCGACTTTCGGTTGCGAAGTTACGCAACTTTTTTATATCAAAAAATGTATATCTCTGGAACGGAAGGTCGTAGAGACTCACAACCACGACAGGCGTGTTCAGCGTGGTCGAATTATGTCAGACAGAGCACGTTTCCAAGTGTCTACAACGTTCGGTTCGGGAGATATTCGAGAAAAACGTTAAATGTTTCAGAAACATCTTGTAGTGAACTGTTTAATTGTTAAATGTTTCAGAAACATCCTGTAGTGAACTGTTTAACTGTTAAATGTTTCAGAAACATCTTGTAGTGAACTGTTTAATTGTTAAATGTTTCAGAAACATCCTGTAGTGAACTGTTTAACTGTTAAATGTTTCAGAAACATCCTGTAGTGAACTGTTTAACTGTTAAATGTTTCAGAAACATCCTGTAGTGAACTGTTTAACTGTTAAATGTTTCAGAAACATCCTGTAGTGAACTGTTTAACTGTTAAATGTTTCAGAAACATCCTGTAGTGAACTGTTTAACTGTTAAATGTTTCAGAAACATCCTGTAGTGTACTGTTTAATTGTTTAATGTTTCAGAAACATCTAGTAGTGAACTGTTTAACTGTTAAATGGGTTAGGGTTAGGGTTAGGGTTAGGGTTAGGTTAAGGGGATAAAAACTTCATCTGGAAATAGGGTTAGGGTTAGGGTTAGGGTTAGGTTTGGGTTATGGTTGGGGTTGATAGATCCGGTGGAGGTTTGTTTGCACTGGGTTAGGGTTAGGGTTAGGGTTAGGGTTAGGTAAGGGCATGATAACCACGATGATCAAATTGATCATCCTTGATCATCCTCATTAACTCTTTGTGTGAACATGACAGAGCGATGAGACCTTGACGTACCCCCCCATTTTCGGGGTCGTTCTTTCCACTGATGGCACTGACAAGTCTGTGCGACTTTCGGTTGCGAAGTTACGCAACTTTTTTATATCAAAAAATGTATATCTCTGGAACGGAAGGTCGTAGAGACTCACAACCACGACAGGCGTGTTCAGCGTGGTCGAATTATGTCAGACAGAGCACGTTTCCAAGTGTCTACAACGTTCGGTTCGGGAGATATTCGAGAAAAACGTTAAATGTTTCAGAAACATCTTGTAGTGAACTGTTTAATTGTTAAATGTTTCAGAAACATCCTGTAGTGAACTGTTTAACTGTTAAATGTTTCAGAAACATCTTGTAGTGAACTGTTTAATTGTTAAATGTTTCAGAAACATCCTGTAGTGAACTGTTTAACTGTTAAATGTTTCAGAAACATCCTGTAGTGAACTGTTTAACTGTTAAATGTTTCAGAAACATCCTGTAGTGAACTGTTTAACTGTTAAATGTTTCAGAAACATCCTGTAGTGAACTGTTTAACTGTTAAATGTTTCAGAAACATCCTGTAGTGAACTGTTTAACTGTTAAATGTTTCAGAAACATCCTGTAGTGTACTGTTTAATTGTTTAATGTTTCAGAAACATCTAGTAGTGAACTGTTTAACTGTTAAATGGGTTAGGGTTAGGGTTAGGGTTAGGGTTAGGTTAAGGGGATAAAAACTTCATCTGGAAATAGGGTTAGGGTTAGGGTTAGGGTTAGGTTTGGGTTATGGTTGGGGTTGATAGATCCGGTGGAGGTTTGTTTGCACTGGGTTAGGGTTAGGGTTAGGGTTAGGGTTAGGTAAGGGCATGATAACCACGATGATCAAATTGATCATCCTTGATCATCCTCATTAACTCTTTGTGTGAACATGACAGAGCGATGAGACCTTGACGTACCCCCCCATTTTCGGGGTCGTTCTTTCCACTGATGGCACTGACAAGTCTGTGCGACTTTCGGTTGCGAAGTTACGCAACTTTTTTATATCAAAAAATGTATATCTCTGGAACGGAAGGTCGTAGAGACTCACAACCACGACAGGCGTGTTCAGCGTGGTCGAATTATGTCAGACAGAGCACGTTTCCAAGTGTCTACAACGTTCGGTTCGGGAGATATTCGAGAAAAACGTTAAATGTTTCAGAAACATCTTGTAGTGAACTGTTTAATTGTTAAATGTTTCAGAAACATCCTGTAGTGAACTGTTTAACTGTTAAATGTTTCAGAAACATCTTGTAGTGAACTGTTTAATTGTTAAATGTTTCAGAAACATCCTGTAGTGAACTGTTTAACTGTTAAATGTTTCAGAAACATCCTGTAGTGAACTGTTTAACTGTTAAATGTTTCAGAAACATCCTGTAGTGAACTGTTTAACTGTTAAATGTTTCAGAAACATCCTGTAGTGAACTGTTTAATTGTTTAATGTTTCAGAAACATCTAGTAGTGAACTGTTTAACTGTTAAATGGGTTAGGGTTAGGGTTAGGGTTAGGGTTAGGTTAAGGGGATAAAAACTTCATCTGGAAATAGGGTTAGGGTTAGGGTTAGGGTTAGGTTTGGGTTATGGTTGGGGTTGATAGATCCGGTGGAGGTTTGTTTGCACTGGGTTAGGGTTAGGGTTAGGGTTAGGGTTAGGTAAGGGCATGATAACCACGATGATCAAATTGATCATCCTTGATCATCCTCATTAACTCTTTGTGTGAACATGACAGAGCGATGAGACCTTGACGTACCCCCCCATTTTCTGGGTCGTTCTTTCCACTGATGGCACTGACAAGTCTGTGCGACTTTCGGTTGCGAAGTTACGCAACTTTTTTATATCAAAAAATTTATATCTCTGGAACGAAAGGTCATAGAGACTCACAACCACGACAGGCGTGTTCAGCGTGGTCGAATTATGTCAGACAGAGCACGTTTCCAAGTGTCTACGACGTTCGGTTCGGGAGATATTCGAGAAAAACGTTAAATGTTTCAGAAACATCTTGTAGTGAACTGTTTAATTGTTAAATGTTTCAGAAACATCCTGTAGTGAACTGTTTAACTGTTAAATGTTTCAGAAACATCTTGTAGTGAACTGTTTAATTGTTAAATGTTTCAGAAACATCCTGTAGTGAACTGTTTAACTGTTAAATGTTTCAGAAACATCTTGTAGTGAACTGTTTAATTGTTAAATGTTTCAGAAACATCCTGTAGTGAACTGTTTAACTGTTAAATGTTTCAGAAACATCCTGTAGTGAACTGTTTAACTGTTAAATGTTTCAGAAACATCCTGTAGTGAACTGTTTAACTGTTAAATGTTTCAGAAACATCCTGTAGTGAAGTGTTTAATTGTTTAATGTTTCAGAAACATCTAGTAGTGAACTGTTTAACTGTTAAATGTTTCAGAAACATCCTGTAGTGAACTGTTTAATTGTTTAATGTTTCAGAAACATCTAGTAGTGAACTGTTTAACTGTTAAATGGGTTAGGGTTAGGGTTAGGGTTAGGTTAAGGGGATAAAAACTTCATCTGGAAATAGGGTTAGGGTTAGGGTTAGGGTTAGGGTTAGGTTTGGGTTATGGTTGGGGTTGATAGATCCGGTGGAGGTTTGTTTGCACTGGGTTAGGGTTAGGGTTAGGGTTAGGGTTAGGGTTAGGGTTAGGTAAGGGCATGATAACCACGATGATCAAATTGATCATCCTTGATCATCCTCATTAACTCTTTGTGTGAACATGACAGAGCGATGAGACCTTGACGTACCCCCCCATTTTCGGGGTCGTTCTTTCCACTGATGGCACTGACAAGTCTGTGCGACTTTCGGTTGCGAAGTTACGCAACTTTTTTGTATCAAAAAATGTATATCTCTGGAACGGAAGGTCGTAGAGACTCACAACCACGACAGGCGTGTTCAGCGTGGTCGAATTATGTCAGACAGAGCACGTTTCCAAGTGTCTACGACGTTCGGTTCGGGAGATATTCGAGAAAAACGTTCGGCTAGGGTTAGGGTTAGGGTTAAGCCTAGGTAAGGGCATGATAACCACGATGATCAAATTGATCATCCTTGATCATCCTCATTAACTCTTTGTGTGAACATGACAGAGCGATGAGACCTTGACGTACCCCCCCATTTTCGGGGTCGTTCTTTCCACTGATGGCACTGACAAGTCTGTGCGACTTTCGGTTGCGAAGTTACGCAACTTTTTTATATCAAAAAATGTATATCTCTGGAACGGAAGGTCGTAGAGACTCACAACCACGACAGGCGTGTTCAGCGTGGTCGAATTATGTCAGACAGAGCACGTTTCCAAGTGTCTACAACGTTCGGTTCGGGAGATATTCGAGAAAAACGTTAAATGTTTCAGAAACATCTTGTAGTGAACTGTTTAATTGTTAAATGTTTCAGAAACATCCTGTAGTGAACTGTTTAACTGTTAAATGTTTCAGAAACATCTTGTAGTGAACTGTTTAATTGTTAAATGTTTCAGAAACATCCTGTAGTGAACTGTTTAACTGTTAAATGTTTCAGAAACATCCTGTAGTGAACTGTTTAACTGTTAAATGTTTCAGAAACATCCTGTAGTGAACTGTTTAACTGTTAAATGTTTCAGAAACATCCTGTAGTGAACTGTTTAACTGTTAAATGTTTCAGAAACATCCTGTAGTGAACTGTTTAACTGTTAAATGTTTCAGAAACATCCTGTAGTGTACTGTTTAATTGTTTAATGTTTCAGAAACATCTAGTAGTGAACTGTTTAACTGTTAAATGGGTTAGGGTTAGGGTTAGGGTTAGGGTTAGGTTAAGGGGATAAAAACTTCATCTGGAAATAGGGTTAGGGTTAGGGTTAGGGTTAGGTTTGGGTTATGGTTGGGGTTGATAGATCCGGTGGAGGTTTGTTTGCACTGGGTTAGGGTTAGGGTTAGGGTTAGGGTTAGGTAAGGGCATGATAACCACGATGATCAAATTGATCATCCTTGATCATCCTCATTAACTCTTTGTGTGAACATGACAGAGCGATGAGACCTTGACGTACCCCCCCATTTTCGGGGTCGTTCTTTCCACTGATGGCACTGACAAGTCTGTGCGACTTTCGGTTGCGAAGTTACGCAACTTTTTTATATCAAAAAATGTATATCTCTGGAACGGAAGGTCGTAGAGACTCACAACCACGACAGGCGTGTTCAGCGTGGTCGAATTATGTCAGACAGAGCACGTTTCCAAGTGTCTACAACGTTCGGTTCGGGAGATATTCGAGAAAAACGTTAAATGTTTCAGAAACATCTTGTAGTGAACTGTTTAATTGTTAAATGTTTCAGAAACATCCTGTAGTGAACTGTTTAACTGTTAAATGTTTCAGAAACATCTTGTAGTGAACTGTTTAATTGTTAAATGTTTCAGAAACATCCTGTAGTGAACTGTTTAACTGTTAAATGTTTCAGAAACATCCTGTAGTGAACTGTTTAACTGTTAAATGTTTCAGAAACATCCTGTAGTGAACTGTTTAACTGTTAAATGTTTCAGAAACATCCTGTAGTGAACTGTTTAACTGTTAAATGTTTCAGAAACATCCTGTAGTGAAGTGTTTAATTGTTTAATGTTTCAGAAACATCTAGTAGTGAACTGTTTAACTGTTAAATGTTTCAGAAACATCCTGTAGTGTACTGTTTAATTGTTTAATGTTTCAGAAACATCTAGTAGTGAACTGTTTAACTGTTAAATGGGTTAGGGTTAGGGTTAGGGTTAGGGTTAGGTTAAGGGGATAAAAACTTCATCTGGAAATAGGGTTAGGGTTAGGGTTAGGGTTAGGGTTAGGTTTGGGTTATGGTTGGGGTTGATAGATCCGGTGGAGGTTTGTTTGCACTGGGTTAGGGTTAGGGTTAGGGTTAGGGTTAGGTAAGGGCATGATAACCACGATGATCAAATTGATCATCCTTGATCATCCTCATTAACTCTTTGTGTGAACATGACAGAGCGATGAGACCTTGACGTACCCCCCCATTTTCGGGGTCGTTCTTTCCACTGATGGCACTGACAAGTCTGTGCGACTTTCGGTTGCGAAGTTACGCAACTTTTTTATATCAAAAAATTTATATCTCTGGAACGAAAGGTCATAGAGACTCACAACCACGACAGGCGTGTTCAGCGTGGTCGAATTATGTCAGACAGAGCACGTTTCCAAGTGTCTACGACGTTCGGTTCGGGAGATATTCGAGAAAAACGTTCGGCTAGGGTTAGGGTTAGGGTTAAGCCTAGGTAAGGGCATGATAACCACGATGATCAAATTGATCATCCTTCATCATCCTCATTAACTCTTTGTGTGAACATGACAGAGCGATGAGACCTTGACGTACCCCCCCATTTTCGGGGTCGTTCTTTCCACTGATGGCACTGACAAGTCTGTGCGACTTTCGGTTGCGAAGTTACGCAACTTTTTTATATCAAAAAATGTATATCTCTGGAACGGAAGGTCGTAGAGACTCACAACCACGACAGGCGTGTTCAGCGTGGTCGAATTATGTCAGACAGAGCACGTTTCCAAGTGTCTACGACGTTCGGTTCGGGAGATATTCGAGAAAAACGTTAAATGTTTCAGAAACATCTTGTAGTGAACTGTTTAATTGTTAAATGTTTCAGAAACATCCTGTAGTGAACTGTTTAACTGTTAAATGTTTCAGAAACATCTTGTAGTGAACTGTTTAATTGTTAAATGTTTCAGAAACATCCTGTAGTGAACTGTTTAACTGTTAAATGTTTCAGAAACATCTTGTAGTGAACTGTTTAATTGTTAAATGTTTCAGAAACATCCTGTAGTGAACTGTTTAACTGTTAAATGTTTCAGAAACATCCTGTAGTGAACTGTTTAACTGTTAAATGTTTCAGAAACATCCTGTAGTGAACTGTTTAACTGTTAAATGTTTCAGAAACATCCTGTAGTGAAGTGTTTAATTGTTTAATGTTTCAGAAACATCTAGTAGTGAACTGTTTAACTGTTAAATGTTTCAGAAACATCCTGTAGTGAACTGTTTAACTGTTAAATGTTTCAGAAACATCCTGTAGTGAAGTGTTTAATTGTTTAATGTTTCAGAAACATCTAGTAGTGAACTGTTTAACTGTTAAATGTTTCAGAAACATCCTGTAGTGTACTGTTTAATTGTTTAATGTTTCAGAAACATCTAGTAGTGAACTGTTTAACTGTTAAATGGGTTAGGGTTAGGGTTAGGGTTAGGGTTAGGTTAAGGGGATAAAAACTTCATCTGGAAATAGGGTTAGGGTTAGGGTTAGGGTTAGGTTTGGGTTATGGTTGGGGTTGATAGATCCGGTGGAGGTTTGTTTGCACTGGGTTAGGGTTAGGGTTAGGGTTAGGGTTAGGTAAGGGCATGATAACCACGATGATCAAATTGATCATCCTTGATCATCCTCATTAACTCTTTGTGTGAACATGACAGAGCGATGAGACCTTGACGTACCCCCCCATTTTCTGGGTCGTTCTTTCCACTGATGGCACTGACAAGTCTGTGCGACTTTCGGTTGCGAAGTTACGCAACTTTTTTATATCAAAAAATTTATATCTCTGGAACGAAAGGTCATAGAGACTCACAACCACGACAGGCGTGTTCAGCGTGGTCGAATTATGTCAGACAGAGCACGTTTCCAAGTGTCTACGACGTTCGGTTCGGGAGATATTCGAGAAAAACGTTCGGCTAGGGTTAGGGTTAGGGTTAAGCCTAGGTAAGGGCATGATAACCACGATGATCAAATTGATCATCCTTCATCATCCTCATTAACTCTTTGTGTGAACATGACAGAGCGATGAGACCTTGACGTACCCCCCCATTTTCGGGGTCGTTCTTTCCACTGATGGCACTGACAAGTCTGTGCGACTTTCGGTTGCGAAGTTACGCAACTTTTTTATATCAAAAAATGTATATCTCTGGAACGGAAGGTCGTAGAGACTCACAACCACGACAGGCGTGTTCAGCGTGGTCGAATTATGTCAGACAGAGCACGTTTCCAAGTGTCTACGACGTTCGGTTCGGGAGATATTCGAGAAAAACGTTAAATGTTTCAGAAACATCTTGTAGTGAACTGTTTAATTGTTAAATGTTTCAGAAACATCCTGTAGTGAACTGTTTAACTGTTAAATGTTTCAGAAACATCTTGTAGTGAACTGTTTAATTGTTAAATGTTTCAGAAACATCCTGTAGTGAACTGTTTAACTGTTAAATGTTTCAGAAACATCTTGTAGTGAACTGTTTAATTGTTAAATGTTTCAGAAACATCCTGTAGTGAACTGTTTAACTGTTAAATGTTTCAGAAACATCCTGTAGTGAACTGTTTAACTGTTAAATGTTTCAGAAACATCCTGTAGTGAACTGTTTAACTGTTAAATGTTTCAGAAACATCCTGTAGTGAAGTGTTTAATTGTTTAATGTTTCAGAAACATCTAGTAGTGAACTGTTTAACTGTTAAATGTTTCAGAAACATCCTGTAGTGAACTGTTTAATTGTTTAATGTTTCAGAAACATCTAGTAGTGAACTGTTTAACTGTTAAATGGGTTAGGGTTAGGGTTAGGGTTAGTTTAAGGGGATAAAAACTTCATCTGGAAATAGGGTTAGGGTTAGGGTTAGGGTTAGGGTTAGGTTTGGGTTATGGTTGGGGTTGATAGATCCGGTGGAGGTTTGTTTGCACTGGGTTAGGGTTAGGGTTAGGGTTAGGGTTAGGGTTAGGTAAGGGCATGATAACCACGATGATCAAATTGATCATCCTTGATCATCCTCATTAACTCTTTGTGTGAACATGACAGAGCGATGAGACCTTGACGTACCCCCCCATTTTCGGGGTCGTTCTTTCCACTGATGGCACTGACAAGTCTGTGCGACTTTCGGTTGCGAAGTTACGCAACTTTTTTATATAAAAAAATGTATATCTCTGGAACGGAAGGTCGTAGAGACTCACAACCACGACAGGCGTGTTCAGCGTGGTCGAATTATGTCAGACAGAGCACGTTTCCAAGTGTCTACGACGTTCGGTTCGGGAGATATTCGAGAAAAACGTTCGGCTAGGGTTAGGGTTAGGGTTAAGCCTAGGTAAGGGCATGATAACCACGATGATCAAATTGATCATCCTTGATCATCCTCATTAACTCTTTGTGTGAACATGACAGAGCGATGAGACCTTGACGTACCCCCCCATTTTCGGGGTCGTTCTTTCCACTGATGGCACTGACAAGTCTGTGCGACTTTCGGTTGCGAAGTTACGCAACTTTTTTATATCAAAAAATGTATATCTCTGGAACGGAAGGTCGTAGAGACTCACAACCACGACAGGCGTGTTCAGCGTGGTCGAATTATGTCAGACAGAGCACGTTTCCAAGTGTCTACAACGTTCGGTTCGGGAGATATTCGAGAAAAACGTTAAATGTTTCAGAAACATCTTGTAGTGAACTGTTTAATTGTTAAATGTTTCAGAAACATCCTGTAGTGAACTGTTTAACTGTTAAATGTTTCAGAAACATCTTGTAGTGAACTGTTTAATTGTTAAATGTTTCAGAAACATCCTGTAGTGAACTGTTTAACTGTTAAATGTTTCAGAAACATCCTGTAGTGAACTGTTTAACTGTTAAATGTTTCAGAAACATCCTGTAGTGAACTGTTTAACTGTTAAATGTTTCAGAAACATCCTGTAGTGAACTGTTTAACTGTTAAATGTTTCAGAAACATCCTGTAGTGAACTGTTTAACTGTTAAATGTTTCAGAAACATCCTGTAGTGTACTGTTTAATTGTTTAATGTTTCAGAAACATCTAGTAGTGAACTGTTTAACTGTTAAATGGGTTAGGGTTAGGGTTAGGGTTAGGGTTAGGTTAAGGGGATAAAAACTTCATCTGGAAATAGGGTTAGGGTTAGGGTTAGGGTTAGGTTTGGGTTATGGTTGGGGTTGATAGATCCGGTGGAGGTTTGTTTGCACTGGGTTAGGGTTAGGGTTAGGGTTAGGGTTAGGTAAGGGCATGATAACCACGATGATCAAATTGATCATCCTTGATCATCCTCATTAACTCTTTGTGTGAACATGACAGAGCGATGAGACCTTGACGTACCCCCCCATTTTCGGGGTCGTTCTTTCCACTGATGGCACTGACAAGTCTGTGCGACTTTCGGTTGCGAAGTTACGCAACTTTTTTATATCAAAAAATTTATATCTCTGGAACGAAAGGTCATAGAGACTCACAACCACGACAGGCGTGTTCAGCGTGGTCGAATTATGTCAGACAGAGCACGTTTCCAAGTGTCTACGACGTTCGGTTCGGGAGATATTCGAGAAAAACGTTCGGCTAGGGTTAGGGTTAGGGTTAAGCCTAGGTAAGGGCATGATAACCACGATGATCAAATTGATCATCCTTCATCATCCTCATTAACTCTTTGTGTGAACATGACAGAGCGATGAGACCTTGACGTACCCCCCCATTTTCGGGGTCGTTCTTTCCACTGATGGCACTGACAAGTCTGTGCGACTTTCGGTTGCGAAGTTACGCAACTTTTTTATATCAAAAAATGTATATCTCTGGAACGGAAGGTCGTAGAGACTCACAACCACGACAGGCGTGTTCAGCGTGGTCGAATTATGTCAGACAGAGCACGTTTCCAAGTGTCTACGACGTTCGGTTCGGGAGATATTCGAGAAAAACGTTAAATGTTTCAGAAACATCTTGTAGTGAACTGTTTAATTGTTAAATGTTTCAGAAACATCCTGTAGTGAACTGTTTAATTGTTAAATGTTTCAGAAACATCCTGTAGTGAACTGTTTAACTGTTAAATGTTTCAGAAACATCTTGTAGTGAACTGTTTAATTGTTAAATGTTTCAGAAACATCCTGTAGTGAACTGTTTAACTGTTAAATGTTTCAGAAACATCCTGTAGTGAACTGTTTAACTGTTAAATGTTTCAGAAACATCCTGTAGTGAACTGTTTAACTGTTAAATGTTTCAGAAACATCCTGTAGTGAACTGTTTAACTGTTAAATGTTTCAGAAACATCCTGTAGTGAACTGTTTAACTGTTAAATGTTTCAGAAACATCCTGTAGTGAACTGTTTAACTGTTAAATGTTTCAGAAACATCCTGTAGTGAACTGTTTAACTGTTAAATGTTTCAGAAACATCCTGTAGTGAACTGTTTAACTGTTAAATGTTTCAGAAACATCCTGTAGTGAAGTGTTTAATTGTTTAATGTTTCAGAAACATCTAGTAGTGAACTGTTTAACTGTTAAATGTTTCAGAAACATCCTGTAGTGAACTGTTTAATTGTTTAATGTTTCAGAAACATCTAGTAGTGAACTGTTTAACTGTTAAATGGGTTAGGGTTAGGGTTAGGGTTAGGTTAAGGGGATAAAAACTTCATCTGGAAATAGGGTTAGGGTTAGGGTTAGGGTTAGGGTTAGGTTTGGGTTATGGTTGGGGTTGATAGATCCGGTGGAGGTTTGTTTGCACTGGGTTAGGGTTAGGGTTAGGGTTAGGGTTAGGGTTAGGGTTAGGGTTAGGTAAGGGCATGATAACCACGATGATCAAATTGATCATCCTTGATCATCCTCATTAACTCTTTGTGTGAACATGACAGAGCGATGAGACCTTGACGTACCCCCCCATTTTCGGGGTCGTTCTTTCCACTGATGGCACTGACAAGTCTGTGCGACTTTCGGTTGCGAAGTTACGCAACTTTTTTATATAAAAAAATGTATATCTCTGGAACGGAAGGTCGTAGAGACTCACAACCACGACAGGCGTGTTCAGCGTGGTCGAATTATGTCAGACAGAGCACGTTTCCAAGTGTCTACGACGTTCGGTTCGGGAGATATTCGAGAAAAACGTTCGGCTAGGGTTAGGGTTAGGGTTAAGCCTAGGTAAGGGCATGATAACCACGATGATCAAATTGATCATCCTTGATCATCCTCATTAACTCTTTGTGTGAACATGACAGAGCGATGAGACCTTGACGTACCCCCCCATTTTCGGGGTCGTTCTTTCCACTGATGGCACTGACAAGTCTGTGCGACTTTCGGTTGCGAAGTTACGCAACTTTTTTATATCAAAAAATGTATATCTCTGGAACGGAAGGTCGTAGAGACTCACAACCACGACAGGCGTGTTCAGCGTGGTCGAATTATGTCAGACAGAGCACGTTTCCAAGTGTCTACAACGTTCGGTTCGGGAGATATTCGAGAAAAACGTTAAATGTTTCAGAAACATCTTGTAGTGAACTGTTTAATTGTTAAATGTTTCAGAAACATCCTGTAGTGAACTGTTTAACTGTTAAATGTTTCAGAAACATCTTGTAGTGAACTGTTTAATTGTTAAATGTTTCAGAAACATCCTGTAGTGAACTGTTTAACTGTTAAATGTTTCAGAAACATCCTGTAGTGAACTGTTTAACTGTTAAATGTTTCAGAAACATCCTGTAGTGAACTGTTTAACTGTTAAATGTTTCAGAAACATCCTGTAGTGAACTGTTTAACTGTTAAATGTTTCAGAAACATCCTGTAGTGAACTGTTTAACTGTTAAATGTTTCAGAAACATCCTGTAGTGTACTGTTTAATTGTTTAATGTTTCAGAAACATCTAGTAGTGAACTGTTTAACTGTTAAATGGGTTAGGGTTAGGGTTAGGGTTAGGGTTAGGTTAAGGGGATAAAAACTTCATCTGGAAATAGGGTTAGGGTTAGGGTTAGGGTTAGGTTTGGGTTATGGTTGGGGTTGATAGATCCGGTGGAGGTTTGTTTGCACTGGGTTAGGGTTAGGGTTAGGGTTAGGGTTAGGTAAGGGCATGATAACCACGATGATCAAATTGATCATCCTTGATCATCCTCATTAACTCTTTGTGTGAACATGACAGAGCGATGAGACCTTGACGTACCCCCCCATTTTCGGGGTCGTTCTTTCCACTGATGGCACTGACAAGTCTGTGCGACTTTCGGTTGCGAAGTTACGCAACTTTTTTATATCAAAAAATTTATATCTCTGGAACGAAAGGTCATAGAGACTCACAACCACGACAGGCGTGTTCAGCGTGGTCGAATTATGTCAGACAGAGCACGTTTCCAAGTGTCTACGACGTTCGGTTCGGGAGATATTCGAGAAAAACGTTCGGCTAGGGTTAGGGTTAGGGTTAAGCCTAGGTAAGGGCATGATAACCACGATGATCAAATTGATCATCCTTCATCATCCTCATTAACTCTTTGTGTGAACATGACAGAGCGATGAGACCTTGACGTACCCCCCCATTTTCGGGGTCGTTCTTTCCACTGATGGCACTGACAAGTCTGTGCGACTTTCGGTTGCGAAGTTACGCAACTTTTTTATATCAAAAAATGTATATCTCTGGAACGGAAGGTCGTAGAGACTCACAACCACGACAGGCGTGTTCAGCGTGGTCGAATTATGTCAGACAGAGCACGTTTCCAAGTGTCTACGACGTTCGGTTCGGGAGATATTCGAGAAAAACGTTAAATGTTTCAGAAACATCTTGTAGTGAACTGTTTAATTGTTAAATGTTTCAGAAACATCCTGTAGTGAACTGTTTAACTGTTAAATGTTTCAGAAACATCTTGTAGTGAACTGTTTAATTGTTAAATGTTTCAGAAACATCCTGTAGTGAACTGTTTAACTGTTAAATGTTTCAGAAACATCTTGTAGTGAACTGTTTAATTGTTAAATGTTTCAGAAACATCCTGTAGTGAACTGTTTAACTGTTAAATGTTTCAGAAACATCCTGTAGTGAACTGTTTAACTGTTAAATGTTTCAGAAACATCCTGTAGTGAACTGTTTAACTGTTAAATGTTTCAGAAACATCCTGTAGTGAAGTGTTTAATTGTTTAATGTTTCAGAAACATCTAGTAGTGAACTGTTTAACTGTTAAATGTTTCAGAAACATCCTGTAGTGAACTGTTTAATTGTTTAATGTTTCAGAAACATCTAGTAGTGAACTGTTTAACTGTTAAATGGGTTAGGGTTAGGGTTAGGGTTAGGTTAAGGGGATAAAAACTTCATCTGGAAATAGGGTTAGGGTTAGGGTTAGGGTTAGGGTTAGGTTTGGGTTATGGTTGGGGTTGATAGATCCGGTGGAGGTTTGTTTGCACTGGGTTAGGGTTAGGGTTAGGGTTAGGGTTAGGGTTAGGGTTAGGGTTAGGTAAGGGCATGATAACCACGATGATCAAATTGATCATCCTTGATCATCCTCATTAACTCTTTGTGTGAACATGACAGAGCGATGAGACCTTGACGTACCCCCCCATTTTCGGGGTCGTTCTTTCCACTGATGGCACTGACAAGTCTGTGCGACTTTCGGTTGCGAAGTTACGCAACTTTTTTGTATCAAAAAATGTATATCTCTGGAACGGAAGGTCGTAGAGACTCACAACCACGACAGGCGTGTTCAGCGTGGTCGAATTATGTCAGACAGAGCACGTTTCCAAGTGTCTACGACGTTCGGTTCGGGAGATATTCGAGAAAAACGTTCGGCTAGGGTTAGGGTTAGGGTTAAGCCTAGGTAAGGGCATGATAACCACGATGATCAAATTGATCATCCTTGATCATCCTCATTAACTCTTTGTGTGAACATGACAGAGCGATGAGACCTTGACGTACCCCCCCATTTTCGGGGTCGTTCTTTCCACTGATGGCACTGACAAGTCTGTGCGACTTTCGGTTGCGAAGTTACGCAACTTTTTTATATCAAAAAATGTATATCTCTGGAACGGAAGGTCGTAGAGACTCACAACCACGACAGGCGTGTTCAGCGTGGTCGAATTATGTCAGACAGAGCACGTTTCCAAGTGTCTACAACGTTCGGTTCGGGAGATATTCGAGAAAAACGTTAAATGTTTCAGAAACATCTTGTAGTGAACTGTTTAATTGTTAAATGTTTCAGAAACATCCTGTAGTGAACTGTTTAACTGTTAAATGTTTCAGAAACATCTTGTAGTGAACTGTTTAATTGTTAAATGTTTCAGAAACATCCTGTAGTGAACTGTTTAACTGTTAAATGTTTCAGAAACATCCTGTAGTGAACTGTTTAACTGTTAAATGTTTCAGAAACATCCTGTAGTGAACTGTTTAACTGTTAAATGTTTCAGAAACATCCTGTAGTGAACTGTTTAACTGTTAAATGTTTCAGAAACATCCTGTAGTGAACTGTTTAACTGTTAAATGTTTCAGAAACATCCTGTAGTGTACTGTTTAATTGTTTAATGTTTCAGAAACATCTAGTAGTGAACTGTTTAACTGTTAAATGGGTTAGGGTTAGGGTTAGGGTTAGGGTTAGGTTAAGGGGATAAAAACTTCATCTGGAAATAGGGTTAGGGTCAGGGTTAGGGTTAGGTTTGGGTTATGGTTGGGGTTGATAGATCCGGTGGAGGTTTGTTTGCACTGGGTTAGGGTTAGGGTTAGGGTTAGGGTTAGGTAAGGGCATGATAACCACGATGATCAAATTGATCATCCTTCATCATCCTCATTAACTCTTTGTGTGAACATGACAGAGCGATGAGACCTTGACGTACCCCCCCATTTTCGGGGTCGTTCTTTCCACTGATGGCACTGACAAGTCTGTGCGACTTTCGGTTGCGAAGTTACGCAACTTTTTTATATCAAAAAATGTATATCTCTGGAACGGAAGGTCGTAGAGACTCACAACCACGACAGGCGTGTTCAGCGTGGTCGAATTATGTCAGACAGAGCACGTTTCCAAGTGTCTACAACGTTCGGTTCGGGAGATATTCGAGAAAAACGTTAAATGTTTCAGAAACATCTTGTAGTGAACTGTTTAATTGTTAAATGTTTCAGAAACATCCTGTAGTGAACTGTTTAACTGTTAAATGTTTCAGAAACATCTTGTAGTGAACTGTTTAATTGTTAAATGTTTCAGAAACATCCTGTAGTGAACTGTTTAACTGTTAAATGTTTCAGAAACATCCTGTAGTGAACTGTTTAACTGTTAAATGTTTCAGAAACATCCTGTAGTGAACTGTTTAACTGTTAAATGTTTCAGAAACATCCTGTAGTGAACTGTTTAACTGTTAAATGTTTCAGAAACATCCTGTAGTGAAGTGTTTAATTGTTTAATGTTTCAGAAACATCTAGTAGTGAACTGTTTAACTGTTAAATGTTTCAGAAACATCCTGTAGTGTACTGTTTAATTGTTTAATGTTTCAGAAACATCTAGTAGTGAACTGTTTAACTGTTAAATGGGTTAGGGTTAGGGTTAGGGTTAGGGTTAGGTTAAGGGGATAAAAACTTCATCTGGAAATAGGGTTAGGGTTAGGGTTAGGGTTAGGGTTAGGGTTAGGGTTAGGTTTGGGTTATGGTTGGGGTTGATAGATCCGGTGGAGGTTTGTTTGCACTGGGTTAGGGTTAGGGTTAGGGTTAGGGTTAGGTAAGGGCATGATAACCACGATGATCAAATTGATCATCCTTGATCATCCTCATTAACTCTTTGTGTGAACATGACAGAGCGATGAGACCTTGACGTACCCCCCCATTTTCGGGGTCGTTCTTTCCACTGATGGCACTGACAAGTCTGTGCGACTTTCGGTTGCGAAGTTACGCAACTTTTTTATATCAAAAAATTTATATCTCTGGAACGAAAGGTCATAGAGACTCACAACCACGACAGGCGTGTTCAGCGTGGTCGAATTATGTCAGACAGAGCACGTTTCCAAGTGTCTACGACGTTCGGTTCGGGAGATATTCGAGAAAAACGTTAAATGTTTCAGAAACATCTTGTAGTGAACTGTTTAATTGTTAAATGTTTCAGAAACATCCTGTAGTGAACTGTTTAACTGTTAAATGTTTCAGAAACATCTTGTAGTGAACTGTTTAATTGTTAAATGTTTCAGAAACATCCTGTAGTGAACTGTTTAACTGTTAAATGTTTCAGAAACATCTTGTAGTGAACTGTTTAATTGTTAAATGTTTCAGAAACATCCTGTAGTGAACTGTTTAACTGTTAAATGTTTCAGAAACATCCTGTAGTGAACTGTTTAACTGTTAAATGTTTCAGAAACATCCTGTAGTGAACTGTTTAACTGTTAAATGTTTCAGAAACATCCTGTAGTGAAGTGTTTAATTGTTTAATGTTTCAGAAACATCTAGTAGTGAACTGTTTAACTGTTAAATGTTTCAGAAACATCCTGTAGTGAACTGTTTAACTGTTAAATGTTTCAGAAACATCCTGTAGTGAAGTGTTTAATTGTTTAATGTTTCAGAAACATCTAGTAGTGAACTGTTTAACTGTTAAATGTTTCAGAAACATCCTGTAGTGTACTGTTTAATTGTTTAATGTTTCAGAAACATCTAGTAGTGAACTGTTTAACTGTTAAATGGGTTAGGGTTAGGGTTAGGGTTAGGGTTAGGTTAAGGGGATAAAAACTTCATCTGGAAATAGGGTTAGGGTTAGGGTTAGGGTTAGGTTTGGGTTATGGTTGGGGTTGATAGATCCGGTGGAGGTTTGTTTGCACTGGGTTAGGGTTAGGGTTAGGGTTAGGGTTAGGTAAGGGCATGATAACCACGATGATCAAATTGATCATCCTTGATCATCCTCATTAACTCTTTGTGTGAACATGACAGAGCGATGAGACCTTGACGTACCCCCCCATTTTCTGGGTCGTTCTTTCCACTGATGGCACTGACAAGTCTGTGCGACTTTCGGTTGCGAAGTTACGCAACTTTTTTATATCAAAAAATTTATATCTCTGGAACGAAAGGTCATAGAGACTCACAACCACGACAGGCGTGTTCAGCGTGGTCGAATTATGTCAGACAGAGCACGTTTCCAAGTGTCTACGACGTTCGGTTCGGGAGATATTCGAGAAAAACGTTCGGCTAGGGTTAGGGTTAGGGTTAAGCCTAGGTAAGGGCATGATAACCACGATGATCAAATTGATCATCCTTCATCATCCTCATTAACTCTTTGTGTGAACATGACAGAGCGATGAGACCTTGACGTACCCCCCCATTTTCGGGGTCGTTCTTTCCACTGATGGCACTGACAAGTCTGTGCGACATTCGGTTGCGAAGTTACGCAACTTTTTTATATCAAAAAATGTATATCTCTGGAACGGAAGGTCGTAGAGACTCACAACCACGACAGGCGTGTTCAGCGTGGTCGAATTATGTCAGACAGAGCACGTTTCCAAGTGTCTACGACGTTCGGTTCGGGAGATATTCGAGAAAAACGTTAAATGTTTCAGAAACATCTTGTAGTGAACTGTTTAATTGTTAAATGTTTCAGAAACATCCTGTAGTGAACTGTTTAACTGTTAAATGTTTCAGAAACATCTTGTAGTGAACTGTTTAATTGTTAAATGTTTCAGAAACATCCTGTAGTGAACTGTTTAACTGTTAAATGTTTCAGAAACATCTTGTAGTGAACTGTTTAATTGTTAAATGTTTCAGAAACATCCTGTAGTGAACTGTTTAACTGTTAAATGTTTCAGAAACATCCTGTAGTGAACTGTTTAACTGTTAAATGTTTCAGAAACATCCTGTAGTGAACTGTTTAACTGTTAAATGTTTCAGAAACATCCTGTAGTGAAGTGTTTAATTGTTTAATGTTTCAGAAACATCTAGTAGTGAACTGTTTAACTGTTAAATGTTTCAGAAACATCCTGTAGTGAACTGTTTAATTGTTTAATGTTTCAGAAACATCTAGTAGTGAACTGTTTAACTGTTAAATGGGTTAGGGTTAGGGTTAGGGTTAGGTTAAGGGGATAAAAACTTCATCTGGAAATAGGGTTAGGGTTAGGGTTAGGGTTAGGGTTAGGTTTGGGTTATGGTTGGGGTTGATAGATCCGGTGGAGGTTTGTTTGCACTGGGTTAGGGTTAGGGTTAGGGTTAGGGTTAGGGTTAGGTAAGGGCATGATAACCACGATGATCAAATTGATCATCCTTGATCATCCTCATTAACTCTTTGTGTGAACATGACAGAGCGATGAGACCTTGACGTACCCCCCCATTTTCGGGGTCGTTCTTTCCACTGATGGCACTGACAAGTCTGTGCGACTTTCGGTTGCGAAGTTACGCAACTTTTTTATATAAAAAAATGTATATCTCTGGAACGGAAGGTCGTAGAGACTCACAACCACGACAGGCGTGTTCAGCGTGGTCGAATTATGTCAGACAGAGCACGTTTCCAAGTGTCTACGACGTTCGGTTCGGGAGATATTCGAGAAAAACGTTCGGCTAGGGTTAGGGTTAGGGTTAAGCCTAGGTAAGGGCATGATAACCACGATGATCAAATTGATCATCCTTGATCATCCTCATTAACTCTTTGTGTGAACATGACAGAGCGATGAGACCTTGACGTACCCCCCCATTTTCGGGGTCGTTCTTTCCACTGATGGCACTGACAAGTCTGTGCGACTTTCGGTTGCGAAGTTACGCAACTTTTTTATATCAAAAAATGTATATCTCTGGAACGGAAGGTCGTAGAGACTCACAACCACGACAGGCGTGTTCAGCGTGGTCGAATTATGTCAGACAGAGCACGTTTCCAAGTGTCTACAACGTTCGGTTCGGGAGATATTCGAGAAAAACGTTAAATGTTTCAGAAACATCTTGTAGTGAACTGTTTAATTGTTAAATGTTTCAGAAACATCCTGTAGTGAACTGTTTAACTGTTAAATGGGTTAGGGTTAGGGTTAGGGTTAGGGTTAGGTTAAGGGGATAAAAACTTCATCTGGAAATAGGGTTAGGGTTAGGGTTAGGGTTAGGTTTGGGTTATGGTTGGGGTTGATAGATCCGGTGGAGGTTTGTTTGCACTGGGTTAGGGTTAGGGTTAGGGTTAGGGTTAGGTAAGGGCATGATAACCACGATGATCAAATTGATCATCCTTGATCATCCTCATTAACTCTTTGTGTGAACATGACAGAGCGATGAGACCTTGACGTACCCCCCCATTTTCGGGGTCGTTCTTTCCACTGATGGCACTGACAAGTCTGTGCGACTTTCGGTTGCGAAGTTACGCAACTTTTTTATATCAAAAAATGTATATCTCTGGAACGGAAGGTCGTAGAGACTCACAACCACGACAGGCGTGTTCAGCGTGGTCGAATTATGTCAGACAGAGCACGTTTCCAAGTGTCTACAACGTTCGGTTCGGGAGATATTCGAGAAAAACGTTAAATGTTTCAGAAACATCTTGTAGTGAACTGTTTAATTGTTAAATGTTTCAGAAACATCCTGTAGTGAACTGTTTAACTGTTAAATGTTTCAGAAACATCTTGTAGTGAACTGTTTAATTGTTAAATGTTTCAGAAACATCCTGTAGTGAACTGTTTAACTGTTAAATGTTTCAGAAACATCCTGTAGTGAACTGTTTAACTGTTAAATGTTTCAGAAACATCCTGTAGTGAACTGTTTAACTGTTAAATGTTTCAGAAACATCCTGTAGTGAACTGTTTAACTGTTAAATGTTTCAGAAACATCCTGTAGTGAAGTGTTTAATTGTTTAATGTTTCAGAAACATCTAGTAGTGAACTGTTTAACTGTTAAATGTTTCAGAAACATCCTGTAGTGTACTGTTTAATTGTTTAATGTTTCAGAAACATCTAGTAGTGAACTGTTTAACTGTTAAATGGGTTAGGGTTAGGGTTAGGGTTAGGGTTAGGTTAAGGGGATAAAAACTTCATCTGGAAATAGGGTTAGGGTTAGGGTTAGGGTTAGGGTTAGGTTTGGGTTATGGTTGGGGTTGATAGATCCGGTGGAGGTTTGTTTGCACTGGGTTAGGGTTAGGGTTAGGGTTAGGGTTAGGTAAGGGCATGATAACCACGATGATCAAATTGATCATCCTTGATCATCCTCATTAACTCTTTGTGTGAACATGACAGAGCGATGAGACCTTGACGTACCCCCCCATTTTCGGGGTCGTTCTTTCCACTGATGGCACTGACAAGTCTGTGCGACTTTCGGTTGCGAAGTTACGCAACTTTTTTATATCAAAAAATTTATATCTCTGGAACGAAAGGTCATAGAGACTCACAACCACGACAGGCGTGTTCAGCGTGGTCGAATTATGTCAGACAGAGCACGTTTCCAAGTGTCTACGACGTTCGGTTCGGGAGATATTCGAGAAAAACGTTCGGCTAGGGTTAGGGTTAGGGTTAAGCCTAGGTAAGGGCATGATAACCACGATGATCAAATTGATCATCCTTCATCATCCTCATTAACTCTTTGTGTGAACATGACAGAGCGATGAGACCTTGACGTACCCCCCCATTTTCGGGGTCGTTCTTTCCACTGATGGCACTGACAAGTCTGTGCGACTTTCGGTTGCGAAGTTACGCAACTTTTTTATATCAAAAAATGTATATCTCTGGAACGGAAGGTCGTAGAGACTCACAACCACGACAGGCGTGTTCAGCGTGGTCGAATTATGTCAGACAGAGCACGTTTCCAAGTGTCTACGACGTTCGGTTCGGGAGATATTCGAGAAAAACGTTAAATGTTTCAGAAACATCTTGTAGTGAACTGTTTAATTGTTAAATGTTTCAGAAACATCCTGTAGTGAACTGTTTAACTGTTAAATGTTTCAGAAACATCTTGTAGTGAACTGTTTAATTGTTAAATGTTTCAGAAACATCCTGTAGTGAACTGTTTAACTGTTAAATGTTTCAGAAACATCTTGTAGTGAACTGTTTAATTGTTAAATGTTTCAGAAACATCCTGTAGTGAACTGTTTAACTGTTAAATGTTTCAGAAACATCCTGTAGTGAACTGTTTAACTGTTAAATGTTTCAGAAACATCCTGTAGTGAACTGTTTAACTGTTAAATGTTTCAGAAACATCCTGTAGTGAACTGTTTAACTGTTAAATGTTTCAGAAACATCCTGTAGTGAAGTGTTTAATTGTTTAATGTTTCAGAAACATCTAGTAGTGAACTGTTTAACTGTTAAATGTTTCAGAAACATCCTGTAGTGTACTGTTTAATTGTTTAATGTTTCAGAAACATCTAGTAGTGAACTGTTTAACTGTTAAATGGGTTAGGGTTAGGGTTAGGGTTAGGGTTAGGTTAAGGGGATAAAAACTTCATCTGGAAATAGGGTTAGGGTTAGGGTTAGGGTTAGGGTTAGGTTTGGGTTATGGTTGGGGTTGATAGATCCGGTGGAGGTTTGTTTGCACTGGGTTAGGGTTAGGGTTAGGGTTAGGGTTAGGTAAGGGCATGATAACCACGATGATCAAATTGATCATCCTTGATCATCCTCATTAACTCTTTGTGTGAACATGACAGAGCGATGAGACCTTGACGTACCCCCCCCCATTTTCGGGGTCGTTCTTTCCACTGATGGCACTGACAAGTCTGTGCGACTTTCGGTTGCGAAGTTACGCAACTTTTTTATATCAAAAAATTTATATCTCTGGAACGAAAGGTCATAGAGACTCACAACCACGACAGGCGTGTTCAGCGTGGTCGAATTATGTCAGACAGAGCACGTTTCCAAGTGTCTACGACGTTCGGTTCGGGAGATATTCGAGAAAAACGTTCGGCTAGGGTTAGGGTTAGGGTTAAGCCTAGGTAAGGGCATGATAACCACGATGATCAAATTGATCATCCTTCATCATCCTCATTAACTCTTTGTGTGAACATGACAGAGCGATGAGACCTTGACGTACCCCCCCATTTTCGGGGTCGTTCTTTCCACTGATGGCACTGACAAGTCTGTGCGACTTTCGGTTGCGAAGTTACGCAACTTTTTTATATCAAAAAATGTATATCTCTGGAACGGAAGGTCGTAGAGACTCACAACCACGACAGGCGTGTTCAGCGTGGTCGAATTATGTCAGACAGAGCACGTTTCCAAGTGTCTACGACGTTCGGTTCGGGAGATATTCGAGAAAAACGTTAAATGTTTCAGAAACATCTTGTAGTGAACTGTTTAATTGTTAAATGTTTCAGAAACATCCTGTAGTGAACTGTTTAACTGTTAAATGTTTCAGAAACATCTTGTAGTGAACTGTTTAATTGTTAAATGTTTCAGAAACATCCTGTAGTGAACTGTTTAACTGTTAAATGTTTCAGAAACATCTTGTAGTGAACTGTTTAATTGTTAAATGTTTCAGAAACATCCTGTAGTGAACTGTTTAACTGTTAAATGTTTCAGAAACATCCTGTAGTGAACTGTTTAACTGTTAAATGTTTCAGAAACATCCTGTAGTGAACTGTTTAACTGTTAAATGTTTCAGAAACATCCTGTAGTGAAGTGTTTAATTGTTTAATGTTTCAGAAACATCTAGTAGTGAACTGTTTAACTGTTAAATGTTTCAGAAACATCCTGTAGTGAACTGTTTAACTGTTAAATGTTTCAGAAACATCCTGTAGTGAAGTGTTTAATTGTTTAATGTTTCAGAAACATCTAGTAGTGAACTGTTTAACTGTTAAATGTTTCAGAAACATCCTGTAGTGTACTGTTTAATTGTTTAATGTTTCAGAAACATCTAGTAGTGAACTGTTTAACTGTTAAATGGGTTAGGGTTAGGGTTAGGGTTAGGGTTAGGTTAAGGGGATAAAAACTTCATCTGGAAATAGGGTTAGGGTTAGGGTTAGGGTTAGGTTTGGGTTATGGTTGGGGTTGATAGATCCGGTGGAGGTTTGTTTGCACTGGGTTAGGGTTAGGGTTAGGGTTAGGGTTAGGTAAGGGCATGATAACCACGATGATCAAATTGATCATCCTTGATCATCCTCATTAACTCTTTGTGTGAACATGACAGAGCGATGAGACCTTGACGTACCCCCCCATTTTCTGGGTCGTTCTTTCCACTGATGGCACTGACAAGTCTGTGCGACTTTCGGTTGCGAAGTTACGCAACTTTTTTATATCAAAAAATTTATATCTCTGGAACGAAAGGTCATAGAGACTCACAACCACGACAGGCGTGTTCAGCGTGGTCGAATTATGTCAGACAGAGCACGTTTCCAAGTGTCTACGACGTTCGGTTCGGGAGATATTCGAGAAAAACGTTCGGCTAGGGTTAGGGTTAGGGTTAAGCCTAGGTAAGGGCATGATAACCACGATGATCAAATTGATCATCCTTCATCATCCTCATTAACTCTTTGTGTGAACATGACAGAGCGATGAGACCTTGACGTACCCCCCCATTTTCGGGGTCGTTCTTTCCACTGATGGCACTGACAAGTCTGTGCGACTTTCGGTTGCGAAGTTACGCAACTTTTTTATATCAAAAAATGTATATCTCTGGAACGGAAGGTCGTAGAGACTCACAACCACGACAGGCGTGTTCAGCGTGGTCGAATTATGTCAGACAGAGCACGTTTCCAAGTGTCTACGACGTTCGGTTCGGGAGATATTCGAGAAAAACGTTAAATGTTTCAGAAACATCTTGTAGTGAACTGTTTAATTGTTAAATGTTTCAGAAACATCCTGTAGTGAACTGTTTAACTGTTAAATGTTTCAGAAACATCCTGTAGTGAACTGTTTAACTGTTAAATGTTTCAGAAACATCCTGTAGTGAAGTGTTTAATTGTTTAATGTTTCAGAAACATCTAGTAGTGAACTGTTTAACTGTTAAATGTTTCAGAAACATCCTGTAGTGTACTGTTTAATTGTTTAATGTTTCAGAAACATCTAGTAGTGAACTGTTTAACTGTTAAATGGGTTAGGGTTAGGGTTAGGGTTAGGGTTAGGTTAAGGGGATAAAAACTTCATCTGGAAATAGGGTTAGGGTTAGGGTTAGGGTTAGGGTTAGGGTTAGGTTTGGGTTATGGTTGGGGTTGATAGATCCGGTGGAGGTTTGTTTGCACTGGGTTAGGGTTAGGGTTAGGGTTAGGGTTAGGTAAGGGCATGATAACCACGATGATCAAATTGATCATCCTTGATCATCCTCATTAACTCTTTGTGTGAACATGACAGAGCGATGAGACCTTGACGTACCCCCCCATTTTCGGGGTCGTTCTTTCCACTGATGGCACTGACAAGTCTGTGCGACTTTCGGTTGCGAAGTTACGCAACTTTTTTATATCAAAAAATTTATATCTCTGGAACGAAAGGTCATAGAGACTCACAACCACGACAGGCGTGTTCAGCGTGGTCGAATTATGTCAGACAGAGCACGTTTCCAAGTGTCTACGACGTTCGGTTCGGGAGATATTCGAGAAAAACGTTAAATGTTTCAGAAACATCTTGTAGTGAACTGTTTAATTGTTAAATGTTTCAGAAACATCCTGTAGTGAACTGTTTAACTGTTAAATGTTTCAGAAACATCTTGTAGTGAACTGTTTAATTGTTAAATGTTTCAGAAACATCCTGTAGTGAACTGTTTAACTGTTAAATGTTTCAGAAACATCTTGTAGTGAACTGTTTAATTGTTAAATGTTTCAGAAACATCCTGTAGTGAACTGTTTAACTGTTAAATGTTTCAGAAACATCCTGTAGTGAACTGTTTAACTGTTAAATGTTTCAGAAACATCCTGTAGTGAACTGTTTAACTGTTAAATGTTTCAGAAACATCCTGTAGTGAACTGTTTAACTGTTAAATGTTTCAGAAACATCCTGTAGTGAAGTGTTTAATTGTTTAATGTTTCAGAAACATCTAGTAGTGAACTGTTTAACTGTTAAATGTTTCAGAAACATCCTGTAGTGAACTGTTTAATTGTTTAATGTTTCAGAAACATCTAGTAGTGAAC
>NW_027428113.1:0-2500 GCF_043250625.1 Sebastes fasciatus
GAACAAGCACGTACTGTAATAAGCAACACCTCCAGCAGGAAGCTCCATCCAGAGAGTCAGCAGCAGGAAGAGACAGGATGGAGAGAGTACGGGGAGGTGTAGCAGTCATTACTCTGTTTTATATGAAACAGTGTGTCCTCCGGAGCAGAGCCGTGTTTACTGTGCAGTCATAACAGAGTCGACATGTTCCTGAAAGCTCTATAAATTATCACCGCCACAGCTTACAGCAGAAATGTGGACTGTCAGCAAAGACGGGACGGCTACACTGGAAAAACTCTTCCTCTGTTTTCTTCTCCTCTCTTGAACTCCTTCACTTGCAGCTCCTCCCGGCTGAGGGCCGTGTCCTCTCTCAGTGACCCCGTCTCCATGTCTCTAATCAGACTACTAGTCTACGAGCATCTCGTCACCGTCGGCCAGATACAGAAACCAGAAGAACACTTTCTCTATCTGTTTATCCTTTCTTTGCCTCGTCATTTCCTCCTCTCAGTCTCTCCTTCACTCGACAGCATCCACGTCATTTCTGTTTTCTCCTCCGAGTCATCGATCTGTTCTGCAGCGCGCGGCTCGATCTCGCCACTCTGATACAGGATGATGCAAACAGATAAAACAGTCTGACTCCGTGTACCGAGGAGTAACCAGAGGTGTGTGTTGTATCAGACAGTTGACAGCCACAGTTCCCCCCCTCCTCAGGCCCGAGGCCGGCTCTGCCCACCAGGTGCCAACACACCGCCGCGGTGGCTAGACCTCGACCATCTGAACAAACACGAGGGGGGAGAACACACGCAGACACACACTAGTTGCACTAAAGGTGTGTGAAGACAAACAGACGAGCAGATGCACGCCGACCGGCCCGACAGGCAGGTGTTGGCTCAGTATAAAGTGCATGGTGTAATGGAGGTGTGTGCTGTAGTAAACAATGATGTTAGCGTTGGAAGAGCAACACTGAAGGTGAGCTTTGGGTCAGCGAGTCAGAGACGAGCTGATCCTGTTGTCTCTGAGGAAATTAACTTTACACATTTTATGGATTATTTCCTCATAAATTACAGCTGAATAGATTCGACCGGAGCAACGAGAGGAGCAGCCTCGGCAGCTGATTTACTCCCATCATCACCTCCGTCGGCTGACTCCTGGCTGTCAGCTGTCACTGCTTTAACTAAATAATGTTCTTGTGTCTCCATGTTGAGCTCGTCCACCTCTTCAGTCAGAAGATGAACACTATGCAGTAAACATTCTTTCTATAGTACAGTATTTACATTCTTAGTATCCAGGATTACATTTTAGGACATTTAAAATATCCCAACCAGTCTCCCACTACACCATCTATGATCTCCCACTACACCATCTATGATCTCCCACTACACCATCTATGGTCTCCCACTACACCATCTATGGTCTCCCACTACACCATCTATGATCTCCCACTACACCATCTATGGTCTCCCACTACACCATCTATGGTCTCCCACTACACCATCTATGGGACTATTCAAGTATTTAAGGGTGCAACTAAAACATGGAATGGACTTAAAGGCCCTCGCAGGGACACCGTTTCCTAAACGGTTGTTTCTGAGGTCAAGATTGAACGTCCTAAATCTCTTAAAGTGCTGCAGGACAACCTTGATGACAACGTGTGAGATACGGTGGTGAGACCGTTTATCAGATGCTGATTCAAAGATGAAGACAGGATCATCTTGATCAATCACTTCTTCCCCTGGTCTACTAAACATCAGACAACAGAGAAAATATTCATCACACGTCCCAAAGGGACATCTTCAGTTGTCTTATTGTGTCTGACCAACAGTCAAAAACCAAGTCCAAGTCCAGGTCCAGGTCCAGGTCCAGGTCCAGGTCCAGGTCCAGGTCCAGGTCCAGGTCCAGGACCAAATACAACGATATTTACAGTAATACATTGAAAAGCAGCAAGTTAGGGCTGAAACTAACGATTAGTTTCATTGTCGATTAATCTGTAGGTTCTTTCCTGATTAATCGATTAGTAATAGATGCTCTACAAATAAACATATTATTATTATTATTAGTCAATAAAATGTCTATAAAATGTGGATCAGTGTTTCTCAAGAAGACGTCCTCAAATGTCTCGTTTTGTCCACAACTCAGATATTCAGTTTAGTGTCACAGAGGAGGAAAGAAACCAGGAAATATTCACATTTAAGAAGCTGGAATCAGACAATTTAGACTTTTCTCAAACTGATTCATTGTTTATCAAAATAGTTGCTGATTAATTTAATAGCTGTCAACTGATCGATTAGTCTAATTAGTCTTCAGCTCTAATGATACTGAAACTGAAACTAGCCTACCTAAACCTACCATATATAGAGGAATATCTGGTGATTAGCTCTTAATTCATTTACCAATAACTAGTTTTAATAATTCAAAGCAGCGAGGGGTTAATGTGATCCAGTCTGGTTCACAGGATCTGTATGAGGAGGAGGTAATTAAAGAGATTGGAGGTTTACTCAGTAACCTGCTGAGCAGCTGCTCT
>NW_027428113.1:7500-10000 GCF_043250625.1 Sebastes fasciatus
GACAGTGAGGACACAATAAGACAGTAAGGAGACAATGAGACAGTGAGGACACAATAAGACAGTAAGGAGACAATGAGACAGTGAGGACACAATGAGACAGTGAGGACACAATAAGACAGTAAGGGGACAATGAGACAGTGAGGACACAATAAGACAGTAAGGGGACAGTAAGACAGTGAGGACACAATAAGACAGTAAGGAGACAATGAGACAGTGAGGACACAATAAGACAGTAAGGAGACAATGAGACAGTGAGGACACAATAATACAGTAAGGAGACAATGAGACAGTGAGGACACAATAAGACAGTAAGGAGACAATGAGACAGTGAGGACACAATAAGACAGTAAGGGGACAGTAAGACAGTGAGGACACAATGAGACAGTAAGGAGACAATGAGACAGTGAGGACACAATGAGACAGTAAGGAGACAATGAGACAGTGAGGACACAATGAGACAGTAAGGAGACAATGAGACAGTGAGGACACAATGAGACAGTAAGGGGACAATAAGAGGCTCCAGAGTGAGGACAGAACCATCACACTGAATAAACTGATCACATGTGAAGTATTAAGTGTAAAGAAAGGTTAAATAAAGTCCTAGAGTCCGAGAGTCTCCTCTCAGGTCTCTCATCCAGCAGAGATCCTTTAACAGTCCAACCTCACGGTAACTTTAACAGCAGCAGATCCGCATCAATACGGGACGTTCTGTCCTCTAACAAGAGACAACAAGACAACTCACCGCCTCACCAGAGACAGAGACAGGACGGTCCTCTCTGTCCTCTCCGAGTCTGCGCATCCTCAGCTGATAGAGAGAAAGAACAGCGGCTCTGCTCTGCAGCGACGAGATATACTCACATCTACTACACACCACACGCACTCAGATCTACACGCACTGATGATGTGATGTGGGAAGGACAACACGGTGACTGTCCTCAGGGGGGAGGGAGGGAGAGAGAGAGGAGGCGGGGTATGAGAGGAGAGGGAGGACGAAGAGGGAGAGCACCTGCTCCACTGATACTCCCTGGAGAGAAGGAGAGAAGGAGGGATGGAGGGATGGAGAGATGGAGAGATGGAGGGATGGAGGGATGGAGGGATGGAGAGATGGAGAGATGGAGGGATGGAGGGATGGAGAGATGGAGGGATGGAGGGATGGAGAGATGGAGGGATGGAGAGATGGAGAGATGGAGAGATGGAGAGATGGAGGGATGGAGGGATGGAGAGATGGAGGGATGGAGGGATGGAGGGATGGAGGGATGGAGAGATGGAGAGATGGAGAGATGGAGAGATGGAGAGATGGAGAGATGGAGAGATGGAGAGATGGAGAGATGGAGGGATGGAGAGATGGAGAGATGGAGAGATGGAGAGATGGAGGGATGGAGGGATGGAGAGATGGAGGGATGGAGGGATGGAGGGATGGAGGGATGGAGAGATGGAGAGATGGAGAGATGGAGAGATGGAGGGATGGAGGGATGGAGGGATGGAGGGATGGAGAGATGGAGAGATGGAGAGATGGAGAGATGGAGGGATGGAGGGATGGAGGGATGGAGAGATGGAGGGATGGAGGGATGGAGAGATGGAGGGATGGAGGGATGGAGGGATGGAGGGATGGAGAGATGGAGGGATGGAGGGATGGAGAGATGGAGAGATGGAGAGATGGAGAGATGGAGGGATGGAGGGATGGAGGGATGGAGAGATGGAGGGATGGAGGGATGGAGGGATGGAGGGATGGAGAGATGGAGAGATGGAGAGATGGAGAGATGGAGGGATGGAGGGATGGAGGGATGGAGAGATGGAGAGATGGAGAGATGGAGGGATGGAGGGATGGAGAGATGGAGAGATGGAGGGATGGAGGGATGGAGAGACGGAGAGATGGAAGATGTGTCCCGAGACTGCTGATACCTCACAGCCTGGACATGTTTGCTGTTTTACTGTCCTCCTGGAGACAATCAGACTCAAGTCACATCCTGCTGCTGCTGCTAGTACATAGTACACAGTACACAGTACACAGTACACAGTACACAGTACATAGTACACAGTACACAGTACACAGTACACAGTACACAGTACACAGATAGTATTATCATGATTATACTATCTATCTGACTCCCTGACCTAGATAGTATCTCCTCTAGCAGCCAGCAGGGGGCGACTCAGTAAACATTGTAAACATGAGTTTATGTTTGAAGTCTTGATGTTCATTTAGTAAATGATGGTCCCGTTTAGAGTCAGATAGACCATACAGCAGGATGCTTTAGGGGCGGGGCTACCTGCTGATTGACAGGTCTGGAGTCAGATAGACCATACAGCAGGATGCTTTAGGGCGGGGCTACCTGCTGATTGACAGGTCAGGAGTCAGATAGACCATACAGCAGGGGATGCTTTAGGGCGGGGCTACCTGCTGATTGACAGGTCAGGAGTCAGATAGACCATACAGCAGGATGCTTTAGGGGCGGGGCTACCTGCTGATTGACAGGTCTGGAGTCAGATAGACCATACA
>NW_027428113.1:22500-30000 GCF_043250625.1 Sebastes fasciatus
AAAATAACCCTGTATACTGCAAACTGAACCCCTCGCTACACTGATGCACGTTTCAATATTTTATTTGTGTTTTATTTGTGTTTTGTTTGTGTTTTATTTGTGTTTTGTTTGTGTTTTGTTTGTGTTTTATTTGTGTTTTATTTGTGTTTTATTTGTTTTTTAATTGTGTTTTGTTTGTGTTTTATTTGTGTTTTGTTTGTGTTTTATTTGTGTTTTGTTTGTGTTTTATTTGTGTTTTGTTTGTGTTTTATTTGTGTTATATTTGTGTTTTATTTGTGTTTTATTTGTTTTTTAATTGTGTTTTGTTTGTGTTTTATTTGTGTTTTGTTTGTGTTATATTTGTGTTTTGTTTGTGTTTTATTTGTTTTTTAATTGTGTTTTGTTTGTGTTTTATTTGTGTTTTGTTTGTGTTTTATTTGTGTTTTATTTCTGTTGTTTGTGTTTTATTTGTGTTTTGTTTGTGTTATATTTGTGTTTTATTTGTGTTTTATTTGTTTTTTAATTGTGTTTTGTTTGTGTTTTATTTGTGTTTTATTTGTGTTTTGTTTGTGTTTTATTTGTGTTTTGTTTGTTTTATTTGTGTTTTATTTGTTTTTTAATTGTGTTTTATTTGTGTTTTGTTTGTGTTATATTTGTGTTTTGTTTGTGTTTTATTTGTGTTATATTTGTGTTTTATTTGTGTTTTATTTGTTTTTTAATTGTGTTTTGTTTGTGTTTTATTTGTGTTTTGTTTGTGTTATATTTGTGTTTTGTTTGTGTTTTATTTGTTTTTTAATTGTGTTTTGTTTGTGTTTTATTTGTGTTTTGTTTGTGTTTTATTTGTGTTTTATTTGTGTTGTTTGTGTTTTATTTGTGTTTTGTTTGTGTTATATTTGTGTTTTATTTGTGTTTTATTTGTTTTTTAATTGTGTTTTGTTTGTGTTTTATTTGTGTTTTATTTGTGTTTTGTTTGTGTTTTATTTGTGTTTTGTTTGTTTTATTTGTGTTTTATTTGTTTTTTAATTGTGTTTTATTTGTGTTTTGTTTGTGTTATATTTGTGTTTTGTTTGTGTTTTATTTGTGTTATATTTGTGTTTTATTTGTGTTTTATTTGTTTTTTAATTGTGTTTTGTTTGTGTTTTATTTGTGTTTTATTTGTGTTTTATTTGTGTTTTATTTGTGTTTTGTTTGTGTTTTATTTGTGTTTTGTTTGTGTTATATTTGTGTTTTATTTGTGTTTTATTTGTGTTTTATTTGTGTTTTATTTGTGTTGTTTGTGTTATATTTGTGTTTTACTTGTGTTTTATTTGTGTTTTATTTGTGTTTTATTTGTTTTTAATTGTGTTTTGTTTGTGTTTTATTTGTGTTTTGTTTGTGTTTTATTTGTGTTTTATTTGTTTTTTAATTGTGTTTTATTTGTGTTTTATTTGTGTTTTGTTTGTGTTTTATTTGTGTTTTATTTGTTTTTTAATTGTGTTTTGTTTGTGTTTTATTTGTGTTTTATTTGTTTTTTAATTGTGTTTTGTTTGTGTTTTATTTGTGTTTTGTTTGTGTTTTATTTGTGTTTTATTTGTGTTGTTTGTGTTTTATTTGTGTTTTGTTTGTGTTATATTTGTGTTTTATTTGTGTTTTATTTGTTTTTTAATTGTGTTTTGTTTGTGTTTTATTTGTGTTTTATTTGTGTTTTATTTGTTTTTTGTTTGTGTTTTATTTGTGTTTTGTTTGTGATATATTTGTGTTTTATTTGTGTTTTATTTGTGTTTTGTTTGTGTTTTATTTGTGTTTTGTTTGTGATATATTTGTGTTTTATTTGTCTTTTGTTTGTGTTTTATTTGTGTTTTATTTGTTTTTTAATTGTGTTTTATTTGTGTTTTGTTTGTGTTATATTTGTGTTTTATTTGTGTTTTATTTGTTTTTTAATTGTGTTTTATTTGTGTTTTGTTTGTGTTATATTTGTGTTTTATTTGTGTTTTATTTGTTTTTTAATTGTGTTTTGTTTGTGTTTTATTTGTGTTTTATTTGTTTTTTAATTGTGTTTTGTTTGTTTTTTATTTGTGTTTTATTTGTGTTTTATTTGTTTTTTAATTGTGTTTTATTTGTGTTTTATTTGTCTTTTGTTTGTGATATATTTGTGTTTTATTTGTCTTTTGTTTTTGTTTTATTTGTGTTTTATTTGTTTTTTAATTGTGTTTTATTTGTGTTTTGTTTGTGTTATATTTGTGTTTTATTTGTGTTTTATTTGTTTTTTAATTGTGTTTTATTTGTGTTTTGTTTGTGTTATATTTGTGTTATATTTGTGTTTTATTTGTTTTTTAATTGTGTTTTGTTTGTGTTTTATTTGTGTTTTGTTTGTGTTTTATTTGTGTTTTGTTTGTGTTATATTTGTGTTTTATTTGTGTTTTATTTGTGTTTTATTTGTGTTTTATTTGTGTTGTTTGTGTTATATTTGTGTTTTACTTGTGTTTTATTTGTGTTTTATTTGTGTTTTATTTGTTTTTTAATTGTGTTTTGTTTGTGTTTTATTTGTGTTTTGTTTGTGTTTTATTTGTGTTTTATTTGTTTTTTAATTGTGTTTTATTTGTGTTTTATTTGTGTTTTGTTTGTGTTTTATTTGTGTTTTATTTGTTTTTTAATTGTGTTTTGTTTGTGTTTTATTTGTGTTTTATTTGTTTTTTAATTGTGTTTTATTTGTGTTTTATTTGTGTTTTATTTGTGTATATAAAAGCAATAAAGAGTAAAGTGACAAAAAAAAACAACATCAACTATGTGTTGTTCTTTTTTATTTTAATGAATAATTTGATTCTGTTCTGAACTCTATTTTGTCTTTCACACTTTTGCTCAACGACCCTTCAGCAGCTGAACGTTCACAGGTAAGACAGAAGCCGGTATGTGTGTGAGTATACGAGCTGCACAACGCAGGAAAGATATGTGAAGTTATCACAGTACGGCAGCCTGAGGCTGAGTGAGAGGTGTGTGTTGCACTGTGTGTGTGTGTGTGTGTGTGTGTGTGTGTGTGTGTGTGTGTTCATGTGACATCTGCCATAAATCACAGGCCACAGTGTCCTTGTAGCTCTAACACACATCATGGAAATCAATGCAGAGGTCAAGTCGAACACAGCGACCCAACCCCCGGAAATACCACAGCAGCCAATAAATACAGCCGGCTAATACACCCGTCAGCGAGCGGCTCTCTCGCCCTATCGACTCACAATGTATACAATGTGTGAGTGTGTGTGCACGTGAGTGAATGCTTACATGGACAGAAACACAGATGTCACTGAGTGTGTGTTGGTTCTTCATGCAGACAGTTTGACCTTTGACCTGGTGACCTTGTGAGAGCTGGAGATGACCTCTCTCAGCCTGCTGGGCCTCTGAGGACGATATTAAAGGACAAATCTGCTGATTTATTCCTTATTGTTTTATCGTCTGAATGACGTGTTCCTTCATTATGATGAGCTCTGTAGTTTATTCTGAATGAATCCTACAAACAGCGTCCTCCTGCTGTTGGAGAGCTGGCATAATGTGAAAGTAGCATCGCCTCAGGAGCTCCGTCTAAAGACGTTTTCCCACAGACTTCCACTCGCTCTTCAGAAGTAAGAAATCAGCTCTGAGCCGAGTGCCACAGAGAGTACTGAGAGTCTATCACAGTGTTGGTTTTGGTCTTGGTCTTTTCGGTGGATTCCTTATCAACCAGAGAAACAGAGAACATCTCTCCAGCCTTCGGCTTTAAACAGTCAAAGATGCTTCTCTTCAGAATCAGAATCAGAATCAGAATCAGAATCAGAATGGTATTTACTGCCAGGTGTAAGAGGTATACACTAGGAATTTGCTTTGGTTATGTTGGTGCAAGTCAAAACAGTATAATAACAAAAGAATAGATAAACGTTAGAATAAAATAAGAATACAAAATTTAAATTCTACTAATATACAATATACAATCTCTTTATGTCATAACTCCCAGCATGCCTTGGTGCTCCTCCTCCTGGGAATACATTCTGATTTAAAAAAAATAAAAGACGACATTTGAACAGCGATCGACTGACAAGCTGTGTGTGTGTGTGTGTGTGTGTGTGTGTGTGTGTGGTGCACATCACCAGGGGGAGACTTTCTGTTCCTTATGATACCATGTTAAGGTCACGGTGTGCTCTGGGTAACAATGCATGAGTGTAAAACACACACACACACACACACACACATCCTCTCTTTCCATCTCACACTTTTCTTTCTGATGTTTTTATGAAAGATTTTCAGATAATTTGTATCATTAACCTGATTTAGTATTGTTGCCTCTAATCTCCGATCCTGTTTCCTCCTCCCTCGACTCCTCTCCTCCTTCCACCCTGACTAATCACACACACACCTACACACACACACACACACACACACACACACATCCTTTACCCCTCACCCCCCCACATTGTCAAATGATCATTGAGGAGCGAGCGTGAGGCTGACACCGTCTCCACAGCAACGGCAGTTAGGACCGGGAGAGGGGGGAGGGGGGAGCATCTTCCAGTGTGTGAATGATGAGAGCACACACACACACACACACACACACACACACACACACACACACACACACACATGCACACACACACATACACACACCTACATAAACACAAGTGCACACAACCACACACACACACATCTGAAGGTGCCAGCAAAAACACAGTCAAGTTCACTCACATACACACACACACACACACACACACACACACACACACACACACACACTCACACTCACACACACACACACACTCACACAACACAGACGTTAAGAGACCTTCCCTCGTAGAGAAGCAGGTGATGTAGCGGGACGTTCTCCGTTCAGTTTAAAGACGTGTTCTTCAACCCTAAACGAACATTTCTGTAGATCAACAGTAGATCCTCCGTACCGAGCCCAATATCTTCAACATGTACTAGGGATGCACCGATACCGATACCAGTATCGGGTATTGGGTCCGATACTGTGCTCATGTACTCATACTCGCATAACGGCACAGATACCACTTTACCGCGGGGCTGGGATCCCACCTCAGCCGGCGGCGGCCCTCACTTTCATTGCGCCACGGGGTTTTGCTTGCACCCTCTGACTCACATGTGCGTTAGACTCCTTGGTCCGTGTTGCAAGACGGGTCGGGTGGGTCGCCGACATCGCTGCAGACCCCTGGAGTCTTTTACGTGGGCCGAGGCCCGATCTGGCGGCACGATGCGGTCGGGTCGGTCGCGGCACTGAGGACAGTCCGCCCCGGTCTTCAGAAACCAGCATGAAAGATTCACGAAGCAAAGAACATGTTTAATCTGCCCTCCGCCTTCAAATTCACCCCCCATCATCCCTCCATCCATGGTTCTCTCTCTCTCTCTCTCTCTCTCTCTCTCTCTCCTATCACTCCATCCATCCCTCCCCCACTTGTCACCTTTCACACAGCAGGTATTTAATCATTGACCTTCGTCTGACCCAGACAACTAACCAGTCAGAGGTCAAGGTCAGAGGTCAGGGGTCAGAGGTCAGAGGTCACTATTCACACCTTTACAGAGTCCTACTTTACAACCGTTACTTTCCTCCTCTCTGACCTCTCCCTCCCCCCTCAGTGTCATTCGGTCATCCTGCCGTCGGCCCGTTTAAGCACCTTTCTCAGGTAACCTCTCACCTGTCTCACCTGTCTCACCTGTCTCACCTGTCTCACCTGTCTCACCTGTCTCACCTGTCTCCCCTGTCTCACCCGTCTCACCTGTCTCCAGACGGACTCCAGCTGCTCTCTCTTCTATACATCACACAGTAGTTCTACAGACATCAGACCATCAGGCTGTTTTAACAGGAAGCTCCACAGCAGAGCAGAGATGAACCAGATGAACCTTCATCATGACATCATCTCAGTTAGAGCATTTAAACATCTCACTTCTTGTGATTATGTTCTTGATGGATCTGTAACTGTTTGGTCCAAACGAAAACAGAACCATTTCCTAAAGCTCAAGTTGACATATTGAAGTAGATTCAATAACTAATATCATTAAAGATAAAGATAAAACAAAACAGTAAATATTCACATTTGAGAAGCTGGATTAAAAGTTTTTATTGATTACTCGACTCGTCGTTTCAGCTGTTTCTTTTCTCTTTAAGTTTCTGTCCACTGAACATGAAATCCAGAGGAGATCCAAACTGAATGTCTGGAAACAACTTTGAGAAAACTAACAAAACAAAGTCCTCTAGGTTACAGAAGATATCCACGTTGTAGAACCTCGACTAAACTAAAGCATGCAGTACATCTCTGGCTCAACACTGAGACACAATATGAATCTGACTGAGAAAATAAAAATGTTCCTGCAACAATAAGAGTTCTTTCAGTTTAAGAATGATCCAAATGATGATTTAATAAGATAGATATGATATGACAGAGCGGCTGCAGGATCAGGGAGACTCTCTCCTACCTGGCAGGAGACCCTAAATCAATGTGACATCACTCAACCTATTAATTATGATCCCTGAAAGCATGATTGAATGAAAGGCAAATTCACTCTGTGCAGCCATGTGACCAGAACACAGTCTGACAGAGACCGTCAGAGACCGTCTGAGACCGTCAGAGACCATCAGAGACCATCTGAGACCATCAGAGACCATCAGAGACCACCAGAGACCGTCTGAGACCATCAGAGACCGTCTGAGACCATCTGACAGCACAAAGAACAGAAACACTGAATACAGGTCAGGTCTTACCTGGGAGGTAGAAGTGTGGAGTCTTTAATCCAAACATGGTCCTGGATCTGGATCAGTCCTCCACAGTCTGGGGGATCGATGGGGGGTCTGTGGACGGCCGGGTTCAGGAGCTCCTTGACGGCTCCCTGCTCCGGCTCTCTCTCTCTCTGGGCCCGGCGGGGGTGAAGGAGGGAGGAGGGGAGAGGTCAGCCTCTAGTCTACCTCCCTCCTCCTCTTCACACTCTGGACTGAGACCCGTGGAGAGCAGAGAGATGGAGGGATCAGAGGGAAGCACAGAGGAGGAAGAGACAGAGGGAGAAGTGGTGGAAAGAAGAGAGAGAGATGGAGGGATCAGAGGGAAGCACAGAGGAGGAAGAGACAGAGGGAGAAGTGGTGGAAAGAAGAGAGAGAATGAGGAGGACAGAAATGCTCCACCAGCTGAGGATGGGTGACGGTGTACTCATGCCATCTTTCACTGAGAGAGGGAGAGAGCCTCTGAGAGAGCTGAGAGGGTGACAGGGAGGATATGAAGAGGGGGGAGGGAGTGAGAGAAGGAAAGAGAGAGAGAGAGTCTTCAGCCGGCGTCCTCTCCTTTCTTTAGTCTTTAGCTTTGTAATCCTTCCTTGTTATTCATTCAGCGGCCTCTCGCTCGTTTGCTGTATAATGATCTGTTTTCCTCTCCTCTGTTCTCTCCTCTGTTCCTGCTTCATCCTCCTCCTCCTCCTCCTCTGCCTCAGTCCCACCACCGACTGCTCAGCTCAGCCAGCACAGAGGAGGAGGAGGAGGAGGAGGAGGAGGAGGAGGAGGAAGAGGAGGAGGGAGGGATG
>NW_027428113.1:35000-41101 GCF_043250625.1 Sebastes fasciatus
CCATCAGCAATTTTCTCTCTCTTCTCTCCTCTTTTCTCCTCTTCTCTCCCCTTCTCTCCCCTTCTCTCCCATTCTCTCCCCCGTTCTCTCCTCTTCTCTCTCCCATTCTCTCCCCCGTTCTCTCCTCTTCTCTCCCCTTCTCTCCCCCGTTCTCTCCTCTTCTCTCCCCTTCTCTCCCCCGTTCTCTCCTCTTCTCTCCCCTTCTCTCCCCCGTTCTCTCCTCTTCTCTCCCCTTCTCTCCCCTTCTCTCCCATTCTCTCCCCCGTTCTCTCCTCTTCTCTCTCCCATTCTCTCCCCCGTTCTCTCCTCTTCTCTCCCATTCTCTCCCCCGTTCTCTCCCCTTCTCTCCCCTTCTCTCCCCCGTTCTCTCCTCTTCTCTCTCCCATTCTCTCCCCCGTTCTCTCCTCTTCTCTCCCCTTCTCTCCCCCCTTCTCTCCTCTTCTCTCCCCTTCTCTCCCCCGTTCTCTCCTCTTCTCTCTCCCATTCTCTCCCCCATTCTCTCCTCTTCTCTCCCCTTCTCTCCCCCGTTCTCTCCTCTTCTCTCTCCCATTCTCTCCCCCATTCTCTCCTCTTCTCTCCCCTTCTCTCCCCCGTTCTCTCCTCTTCTCTCCTCCATTCTCTCCCCCGTTCTCTCCTCTTCTCTCCCCTTCTCTCCCCCGTTCTCTCCTCTTCTCTCCCCCGTTCTCTCCTCTTCTCTCTCCCATTCTCTCCTCTTCTCTCCCCTTCTCTCCCCCGTTCTCTCCTCTTCTCTCTCCCATTCTCTCCCCTATTCTCTCCTCTTCTCTCCCCTTCTCTCCCCCGTTCTCTCCTCTTCTCTCTCCCATTCTCTCCCCCATTCTCTCCTCTTCTCTCCCCTTCTCTCCCCCGTTCTCTCCTCTTCTCTCTCCCATTCTCTCCCCCGTTCTCTCCTCTTCTCTCCCCTTCTCTCCCCCGTTCTCTCCTCTTCTCTCCCCCGTTCTCTCCTCTTCTCTCTCCCATTCTCTCCCCCGTTCTCTCCTCTTCTCTCCCCTTCTCTCCTCTTCTCTCCCCTTCTCTCCCCCGTTCTCTCGCTGGCATCCATGCAGCACTCTGGCTGCTGACAAGCAACACAGAGAAGATGACAAATAAAGGGAGAGAAATGATGGAAAAACCTGAGAAGCCCTCCTCCTCCTCCATCCTGCTATTACGCCTGCTTTCCTTCCTCTCACCCCCCCCCTCCTCATCTCAGCCCCGGTGAGGTCGCTGACCCCGAGTGAGTGAGCCTCATTACCCAGTCACTCTGTATCCACTCTATACGTGTGTGTGTGTGTGTGTGTGTGTGTGTGTGTGTGTGTGTGTACATGAGCATGTGTTGACGAGACGAATAGTAAATATATTTGTCATTCCTGAAGTCAGTCAGGCGCTTTCAGAGAAGACGTTAAAAGAGACGACAGAGGACGGGCGTCATCGCCAGAGAGGCGCGTAAAAAGATGAAAAGATGTTGAACGGAGGAGGAGGAGGAGGATAAAGTGACGGGGGGGGCGTGAAGGGATGGATGGTGGGATGTGGAGAGGGTGGTGGAGGTGGGGGGCGGGGGGGGTAGGGGGTTGGCTTGTGTTGGATCAAAGATAATTGTCAGCGGAAGTCATTATGCACATATTGTATAGAGAAACCCGAGGACGCTTCTCTGGAGCGATCCTTCTCATCATCCCTCCTCTCCTCTTCATCAGCCTCTCGGTGTCTTCCACACCATCAGGGATTTAATTGGACACTGACGGGTTCGCTGTGACCTCAAGAGACAAGAAAAATACGTTGAAATTGCCGGAACAGGAATTGTTGGGACATGAAACCGAATCCACACCAGCAGCAGCAGCATTAGTCTGCTATAGAAACCTAACCTAGCCTGTCTCCTCCAGACGTACGACACAGCCTCACACGTTCAGTAATAACAGCCTCAGACGTTCAGTGATAACAGCCTCAGACGTTCAGTGATAACAGCCTCAGACGTTCAGTGATAACAGCCTCAGACGTTCAGTAATAACAGCCTCAGACGTTCAGTGATAACAGCCTCAGACGTTCAGTTATAACAGCCTCAGACGTTCAGTGATAACAGCCTCAGACGTTCAGTGATAACAGCCTCAGACGTTCAGTTATAACAGCCTCAGACGTTCAGTTATAACAGCCTCAGACGTTCAGTGATAACAGCCTCAGACGTTCAGTGATAACAGCCTCAGACGTTCAGTTATAACAGCCTCAGACGTTCAGTTATAACAGCCTCAGACGTTCAGTGATAACAGCCTCAGACGTTCAGTGATAACAGCCTCAGACGTTCAGTAATAACAGCCTATAGAAGTTCAGTAATAACAGCCTCAGACGTTCAGTTATAACAGCCTCAGACGTTCAGTGATAACAGCCTCAGACGTTCAGTGATAACAGCCTCAGACGTTCAGTTATAACAGCCTATAGACGTTCAGTAATAACAGCCTCAGACGTTCAGTGATAACAGCCTCAGACGTTCAGTGATAACAGCCTCAGACGTTCAGTTATAACAGCCTCAGACGTTCAGTGATAACAGCCTCAGACGTTCAGTGATAACAGCCTCAGACATTCAGTGATAACAGCCTCAGACGTTCAGTAATAACAGCCTCAGACGTTCAGTGATAACAGCCTCAGACGTTCAGTAATAACAGCCTCAGACGTTCAGTAATAACAGCCTCAGACGTTCAGTGATAACAGCCTCAGACGTTCAGTGATAACAGCCTCAGACGTTCAGTTATAACAGCCTCAGACGTTCAGTAATAACAGCCTATAGACGTTCAGTAATAACAGCCTCAGACGTTCAGTGATAACAGCCTCAGACGTTCAGTGATAACAACCTCAGACGTTCAGTAATAACAGCCTATAGACGTTCAGTAATAACAGCCTCAGACGTTCAGTGATAACAGCCTCAGACGTTCAGTGATAACAGCCTCAGACTTTCAGTAATAACAGCCTATAGACGATCAGTGATAACAGCCTCAGACTTTCAGTAATAACAGCCTATAGACGTTCAGTAATAACAGCCTCAGACGTTCAGTGATAACAGCCTCAGACGTTCAGTGATAACAGCCTCAGACTTTCAGTAATACCCAGCCTATAGACGTTCAGTAATAACAGCCTCAGACATTCAGTAATAACAGCCTCAGACGTTCAGTAATAACAGCCTCAGACGTTCAGTAATAACAGCCTATAGACGTTCAGTAATAACAGCCTATAGACGTTCAGTGATAACAGCCACAGACGTTCAGTGATAACAGCCTCAGACGTTCAGTAATAACAGCCTCAGACGTTCAGTGATAACAGCCTCAGACGTTCAGTGATAACAGCCTCAGACGTTCAGTGATAACAGCCTCAGACGTTCAGTTATAACAGCCTCAGACGTTCAGTGATAACAGCCTCAGACGTTCAGTGATAACAGCCTCAGACGTTCAGTGATAACAGCCTCAGACTTTCAGTAATAACAGCCTATAGACGTTCAGTGATAACAGCCTCAGACGTTCAGTGATAACAGCCTCAGACGTTCAGTAATAACAGCCTCAGACGTTCAGTGATAACAGCCTCAGACGTTCAGTTATAACAGCCTATAGACGTTCAGTAATAACAGCCTCAGACGTTCAGTGATAACAGCCTCAGACGTTCAGTGATAACAGCCTCAGACGTTCAGTTATAACAGCCTCAGACGTTCAGTGATAACAGCCTCAGACGTTCAGTGATAACAGCCTCAGACGTTCAGTGATAACAGCCTCAGACGTTCAGTAATAACAGCCTCAGACGTTCAGTGATAACAGCCTCAGACGTTCAGTAATAACAGCCTCAGACGTTCAGTAATAACAGCCTCAGACGTTCAGTGATAACAGCCTCAGACGTTCAGTGATAACAGCCTCAGACGTTCAGTTATAACAGCCTCAGACGTTCAGTAATAACAGCCTATAGACGTTCAGTAATAACAGCCTCAGACGTTCAGTGATAACAGCCTCAGACGTTCAGTGATAACAGCCTCAGACTTTCAGTAATAACAGCCTATAGACGTTCAGTAATAACAGCCTCAGACGTTCAGTGATAACAGCCTCAGACGTTCAGTGATAACAGCCTCAGACTTTCAGTAATAACAGCCTATAGACGATCAGTGATAACAGCCTCAGACTTTCAGTAATAACAGCCTATAGACGTTCAGTAATAACAGCCTCAGACGTTCAGTGATAACAGCCTCAGACGTTCAGTGATAACAGCCTCAGACTTTCAGTAATACCCAGCCTATAGACGTTCAGTAATAACAGCCTCAGACATTCAGTAATAACAGCCTCAGACGTTCAGTAATAACAGCCTATAGACGTTCAGTAATAACAGCCTATAGACGTTCAGTGATAACAGCCTCAGACGTTCAGTAATAACAGCCTCAGACGTTCAGTGATAACAGCCTCAGACGTTCAGTGATAACAGCCTCAGACGTTCAGTGATAACAGCCTCAGACGTTCAGTTATAACAGCCTCAGACGTTCAGTGATAACAGCCTCAGACGTTCAGTGATAACAGCCTCAGACGTTCAGTGATAACAGCCTCAGACGTTCAGTGATAACAGCCTCAGACGTTCAGTGATAACAGCCTCAGACGTTCAGTTATAACAGCCTCAGACGTTCAGTGATAACAGCCTCAGACGTTCAGTGATAACAGCCTCAGACGTTCAGTGATAACAGCCTCAGACGTTCAGTGATAACAGCCTCAGACGTTCAGTGATAACAGCCTCAGACGTTCAGTAATAACAGCCTCAGACGTTCAGTGATAACAGCCTCAGACGTTCAGTAATAACAGCCTCAGACGTTCAGTAATAACAGCCTCAGACGTTCAGTGATAACAGCCTCAGACGTTCAGTGATAACAGCCTCAGACGTTCAGTTATAACAGCCTCAGACGTTCAGTAATAACAGCCTATAGACGTTCAGTAATAACAGCCTCAGACGTTCAGTGATAACAGCCTCAGACGTTCAGTGATAACAGCCTCAGACTTTCAGTAATAACAGCCTATAGACGTTCAGTAATAACAGCCTCAGACGTTCAGTGATAACAGCCTCAGACGTTCAGTGATAACAGCCTCAGACTTTCAGTAATAACAGCCTATAGACGATCAGTGATAACAGCCTCAGACTTTCAGTAATAACAGCCTATAGACGTTCAGTAATAACAGCCTCAGACGTTCAGTGATAACAGCCTCAGACGTTCAGTGATAACAGCCTCAGACTTTCAGTAATACCCAGCCTATAGACGTTCAGTAATAACAGCCTCAGACATTCAGTAATAACAGCCTCAGACGTTCAGTAATAACAGCCTATAGACGTTCAGTAATAACAGCCTATAGACGTTCAGTGATAACAGCCTCAGACGTTCAGTAATAACAGCCTCAGACGTTCAGTGATAACAGCCTCAGACGTTCAGTGATAACAGCCTCAGACGTTCAGTGATAACAGCCTCAGACGTTCAGTTATAACAGCCTCAGACGTTCAGTGATAACAGCCTCAGACGTTCAGTGATAACAGCCTCAGACGTTCAGTGATAACAGCCTCAGACTTTCAGTAATAACAGCCTATAGACGTTCAGTGATAACAGCCTCAGACGTTCAGTGATAACAGCCTCAGACGTTCAGTAATAACAGCCTCAGACTTTCAGTGATAACAGCCTCAGACTTTCAGTAATAACAGCCTCAGACTTTCAGTAATAACAGCCTCAGACGTTCAGTGATAACAGCCTCAGACGTTCAGTGATAACAGCCTCAGACGTTCAGTTATAACAGCCTCAGACGTTCAGTGATAACAGCCTCAGACGTTCAGTGATAACAGCCTCAGACGTTCAGTGATAACAGCCTCAGACGTTCAGTGATAACAGCCTCAGACGTTCAGTTATAACAGCCTCAGACGTTCAGTGATAACAGCCTCAGACGTTCAGTGATAACAGCCTCAGACGTTCAGTAATAACAGCCTCAGACGTTCAGTGATAAGCCTCTCTCTCTCTGTCTCTCTCTGTCTCTCTCTCTCTCTCTCTGTCCTCCCTCTCTCTCTCTCTCTCTCTCTCTGTCTCTCTCTCTCTCTCTCTCTGTCTCTCTCTCTCTCTCTCT
>NC_133799.1:0-135130 GCF_043250625.1 Sebastes fasciatus
AAAGAAACACCAAAAAACTACAAAGAGATGCTAAAACACTACAAAGAGACGCTAAAAAACTATAAAGAGACACTAAAAAACTACAAAGAGAGTTAAAAACTACAGAGACGCTAAAAAACTACAAAGAGAGTTAAAAACTACAAAGAGACGCTAAAAACTACAAAGACACGCAAAAAACTACAAAGAGACAAAAAAACTACAAAGAGACGCTAAAAAACTACAAAGAGAGTTAAAAACTATAAAGAGAGTTAAAAACTACAAAGAGAGTTAAAAACTATAAAGAAACACCAAAAAACTACAAAGAGACGCTAAAACACTACAAAGAGACGCTAAAAACTATAAAGAGATGCAAAAAACTACAAAGAAACACCAAAAAACTACAAAGAAACACCAAAAAACTACAAAGAAACACCAAAAAACTACAAAGAGAGTTAAAAACTACAAAGAGACGCTAAAACACTACAAAGAAACACCAAAAAACTACAAAGAGACGCTAAAAACTACAAAGAGACACAAAAAAACTACAAAGAAACACCAAAAAACTACAAAGAGACACTAAAACACTACAAAGAGACGCTAGAAACTAGAAAGAGTGTTAAAAACTAGAAAGAGACGCTAAAACACTACAAAGAAACACCAAAAAACTACAAAGAGACGCTAAAAACTACAAAGAGACACAAAAAACTACAAAGAAACACAAAAAAACTACAAAGAGACGCTAAAACACTACAAAGAGACGCTAAAAAACTATAAAGAGACGCTAAAAACTACAAAAGAGACACTAAAAAACTACAAAGAGAGTTAAAAACTACAGAGACGCTTAAAAACTAGAAAGAGACGCTAAAACACTACAAAGAAACACCAAAAAACTACAAAGACACGCAAAAAACTACAAAGAGACAAAAAAACTACAAAGAGACGCTAAAAAACTACAAAGAGAGTTAAAAACTATAAAGAGAGTTAAAAACTACAAAGAGAGTTAAAAACTATAAAGAAACACCAAAAAACTACAAAGAGACGCTAAAACACTACAAAGAGACGCTAAAAAACTATAAAGAGACGCTAAAAAGTACAAAAGAGACACTAAAACACTACAAAGAAAAAACCAAAAAAATACAAAGAGAGTTAAAAACTACAGAGACGCTAAAAAACTACAAAGAGAGTTAAAAACTACAAAGAGACGCTAAAAACTACAAAGACACGCAAAAAACTACAAAGAGACAAAAAAAACTACAAAGAGACGCTAAAAAACTACAAAGAGAGTTAAAAACTATAAAGAGAGTTAAAAACTACAAAGAGAGTTAAAAACTATAAAGAAACACCAAAAAACTACAAAGAGATGCTAAAACACTACAAAGAGACGCTAAAAAACTATAAAGAGACACTAAAAAACTACAAAGAGAGTTAAAAACTACAGAGACGCTAAAAAACTACAAAGAGAGTTAAAAACTACAAAGAGACGCTAAAAACTACAAAGACACGCAAAAAACTACAAAGAGACAAAAAAACTACAAAGAGACGCTAAAAAACTACAAAGAGAGTTAAAAACTATAAAGAGAGTTAAAAACTACAAAGAGAGTTAAAAACTATAAAGAAACACCAAAAAACTACAAAGAGACGCTAAAACACTACAAAGAGACGCTAAAAACTATAAAGAGATGCAAAAAACTACAAAGAAACACCAAAAAACTGCAAAGAAACACCAAAAAACTACAAAGAAACACCAAAAAACTACAAAGAGAGTTAAAAACTACAAAGAGACGCTAAAACACTACAAAGAAACACCAAAAAACTACAAAGAGACGCTAAAAACTACAAAGAGACACAAAAAAACTACAAAGAAACACCAAAAAACTGCAAAGAGACACTAAAACACTACAAAGAGACGCTAGAAACTAGAAAGAGTGTTAAAAACTAGAAAGAGACGCTAAAACACTACAAAGAAACACCAAAAAACTACAAAGAGACGCTAAAAACTACAAAGAGACACAAAAAACTACAAAGAAACACAAAAAAACTACAAAGAGACGCTAAAACACTACAAAGAGACGCTAAAAAACTATAAAGAGACGCTAAAAACTACAAAAGAGACACTAAAAAACTACAAAGAGAGTTAAAAACTACAGAGACGCTTAAAAACTAGAAAGAGACGCTAAAACACTACAAAGAAATACCAAAAAACTACAAAGAGACGCTAAAAAACTACAAAGAGAGTTAAAAACTATAAAGAGAGTTAAAAACTACAAAGAGAGTTAAAAACTATAAAGAAACACCAAAAAACTACAAAGAGACGCTAAAACACTACAAAGAGACGCTAAAAAACTATAAAGAGACGCTAAAAACTACAAAAGAGACACTAAAACACTACAAAGAAACACCAAAAAACTACAAAGAGAGTTAAAAACTACAGAGACGCTAAAAAACTACAAAGAGAGTTAAAAACTACAAAGAGACGCTAAAAACTACAAAGACACGCAAAAAACTACAAAGAGACAAAAAAAACTACAAAGAGACGCTAAAAAACTACAAAGAGAGTTAAAAACTATAAAGAGAGTTAAAAACTACAAAGAGAGTTAAAAACTATAAAGAAACACCAAAAAACTACAAAGAAACACCAAAAAACTACAAAGAAACACCAAAAAACTACAAAGAAACACCAAAAAACTACAAAGAGAGTTAAAAACTACAAAGAGACGCTAAAACACTACAAAGAAACACCAAAAAACTACAAAGAGACGCTAAAACACTACAAAGAAACACCAAAAAACTACAAAGAGACGCTAAAAACTACAAAGAGACACAAAAAAACTACAAAGAAACACCAAAAAACTACAAAGAGACACTAAAACACTACAAAGAGACGCTAGAAACTAGAAAGAGTTAAAAACTAGAAAGAGACGCTAAAACACTACAAAGAAACACCAAAAAACTACAAAGAGAGGCTAAAAACTACAAAGAGACACAAAAAACTACAAAGAAACACAAAAAAACTACAAAGAGACGCTAAAACACTACAAAGAGACGCTAAAAAACTATAAAGAGACGCTAAAAACTACAAAAGAGACACTAAAAAACTACAAAGAGAGTTAAAAACTACAGAGACGCTAAAAAACTACAAAGAGAGTTAAAAACTACAAAGAGACGCTAAAAACTAGAAAGACACGCAAAAAACTACAAAGAGACAAAAAAAACTACAAAGAGAGTTAAAAACTATAAAGAGAGTTAAAAACTACAAAGAGAGTTAAAAACTATAAAGAAACACCAAAAAACTACAAAGAGATGCTAAAACACTACAAAGAGACGCTAAAAAACTATAAAGAGACACTAAAAAACTACAAAGAGAGTTAAAAACTACAGAGACGCTAAAAAACTACAAAGAGAGTTAAAAACTACAAAGAGACGCTAAAAACTACAAAGACACGCAAAAAACTACAAAGAGACAAAAAAACTACAAAGAGACGCTAAAAAACTACAAAGAGAGTTAAAAACTATAAAGAGAGTTAAAAACTACAAAGAGAGTTAAAAACTATAAAGAAACACCAAAAAACTACAAAGAGACGCTAAAACACTACAAAGAGACGCTAAAAACTATAAAGAGATGCAAAAAAACTACAAAGAAACACCAAAAAACTACAAAGAAACACCAAAAAACTACAAAGAAACACCAAAAAACTACAAAGAGAGTTAAAAACTACAAAGAGACGCTAAAACACTACAAAGAAACACCAAAAAACTACAAAGAGACGCTAAAACACTACAAAGAAACACCAAAAAACTACAAAGAGACGCTAAAAACTACAAAGAGACACAAAAAAACTACAAAGAAACACCAAAAAACTACAAAGAGACACTAAAACACTAAAAAGAGACGCTAGAAACTAGAAAGAGAGTTAAAAACTACAAAGAGACGCTAAAAAACTACAGAGACGCTAAAAACTATAAAGAGACGCAAAAAAACTACAAAGAGACGCTAAATCACTACAAAGAGACGCTAAAAACTACAAAGAGACACAAAAAACTACAAAGAAACACAAAAAAACTACAAAGAGACGCTAAAACACTACAAAGAAACACCAAAAAACTACAAAGAGACGCTAAAAACTACAAAGAGACACAAAAAAACTACAAAGAAACACCAAAAAACTACAAAGAGACACTAAAACACTAAAAAGAGACGCTAGAAACTAGAAAGAGAGTTAAAAACTACAAAGAGACGCTAAAAAACTACAGAGACGCTAAAAAACTACAAAGAGAGTTAAAAACTACAGAGAGACGCTAAAAACTACAAAGACACGCAAAAAACTACAAAGAGACAAAAAAAACTACAAAGAGAGTTAAAAACTATAAAGAGAGTTAAAAACTACAAAGAGAGTTAAAAACTATAAAGAAACACCAAAAAACTACAAAGAGATGCTAAAACACTACAAAGAGACGCTAAAAAACTATAAAGAGACACTAAAAAACTACAAAGAGAGTTAAAAACTACAGAGACGCTAAAAAACTACAAAGAGAGTTAAAAACTACAAAGAGACGCTAAAAACTACAAAGACACGCAAAAAACTACAAAGAGACAAAAAAACTACAAAGAGACGCTAAAAAACTACAAAGAGAGTTAAAAACTATAAAGAGAGTTAAAAACTACAAAGAGAGTTAAAAACTATAAAGAAACACCAAAAAACTACAAAGAGACGCTAAAACACTACAAAGAGACGCTAAAAACTATAAAGAGATGCAAAAAACTACAAAGAAACACCAAAAAACTACAAAGAAACACCAAAAAACTACAAAGAAACACCAAAAAACTACAAAGAGAGTTAAAAACTACAAAGAGACGCTAAAACACTACAAAGAAACACCAAAAAACTACAAAGAGACGCTAAAACACTACAAAGAAACACCAAAAAACTACAAAGAGACGCTAAAAACTACAAAGAGACACAAAAAAACTACAAAGAAACACCAAAAAACTACAAAGAGACACTAAAACACTAAAAAGAGACGCTAGAAACTAGAAAGAGAGTTAAAAACTACAAAGAGACGCTAAAAAACTACAGAGACGCTAAAAACTATAAAGAGACGCAAAAAAACTACAAAGAGACGCTAAAACACTACAAAGAGACGCTAAAAACTACAAAGAGACACAAAAAACTACAAAGAAACACAAAAAAACTACAAAGAGACGCTAAAACACTACAAAGAAACACCAAAAAACTACAAAGAGACGCTAAAAACTACAAAGAGACACAAAAAAACTACAAAGAAACACCAAAAAACTACAAAGAGACACTAAAACACTAAAAAGAGACGCTAGAAACTAGAAAGAGAGTTAAAAACTACAAAGAGAGTTAAAAACTATAAAGAAACACCAAAAAACTACAAAGAGACGCTAAAACACTACAAAGAGACGCTAAAAACTATAAAGAGATGCAAAAAACTACAAAGAAACACCAAAAAACTACAAAGAAACACCAAAAAACTACAAAGAAACACCAAAAAACTACAAAGAGAGTTAAAAACTACAAAGAGACGCTAAAACACTACAAAGAAACACCAAAAAACTACAAAGAGACGCTAAAAACTACAAAGAGACACAAAAAAACTACAAAGAAACACCAAAAAACTACAAAGAGACACTAAAACACTACAAAGAGACGCTAGAAACTAGAAAGAGTGTTAAAAACTAGAAAGAGACGCTAAAACACTACAAAGAAACACCAAAAAACTACAAAGAGACGCTAAAAACTACAAAGAGACACAAAAAACTACAAAGAAACACAAAAAAACTACAAAGAGACGCTAAAACACTACAAAGAGACGCTAAAAAACTATAAAGAGACGCTAAAAACTACAAAAGAGACACTAAAAAACTACAAAGAGAGTTAAAAACTACAGAGACGCTTAAAAACTAGAAAGAGACGCTAAAACACTACAAAGAAACACCAAAAAACTACAAAGACACGCAAAAAACTACAAAGAGACAAAAAAACTACAAAGAGACGCTAAAAAACTACAAAGAGAGTTAAAAACTATAAAGAGAGTTAAAAACTACAAAGAGAGTTAAAAACTATAAAGAAACACCAAAAAACTACAAAGAGACGCTAAAACACTACAAAGAGACGCTAAAAAACTATAAAGAGACGCTAAAAACTACAAAAGAGACACTAAAACACTACAAAGAAACACCAGAAAACTACAAAGAGAGTTAAAAACTACAGAGACGCTAAAAAACTACAAAGAGAGTTAAAAACTACAAAGAGACGCTAAAAACTACAAAGACACGCAAAAAACTACAAAGAGACAAAAAAAACTACAAAGAGACGCTAAAAAACTACAAAGAGAGTTAAAAACTATAAAGAGAGTTAAAAACTACAAAGAGAGTTAAAAACTATAAAGAAACACCAAAAAACTACAAAGAGATGCTAAAACACTACAAAGAGACGCTAAAAAACTATAAAGAGACACTAAAAAACTACAAAGAGAGTTAAAAACTACAGAGACGCTAAAAAACTACAAAGAGAGTTAAAAACTACAAAGAGACGCTAAAAACTACAAAGACACGCAAAAAACTACAAAGAGACAAAAAAACTACAAAGAGACGCTAAAAAACTACAAAGAGAGTTAAAAACTATAAAGAGAGTTAAAAACTACAAAGAGAGTTAAAAACTATAAAGAAACACCAAAAAACTACAAAGAGACGCTAAAACACTACAAAGAGACGCTAAAAACTATAAAGAGATGCAAAAAACTACAAAGAAACACCAAAAAACTACAAAGAGACACTAAAACACTACAAAGAGACGCTAGAAACTAGAAAGAGAGTTAAAAACTAGAAAGAGACGCTAAAACACTACAAAGAAACACCAAAAAACTACAAAGAGACGCTAAAAACTACAAAGAGACACAAAAAACTACAAAGAAACACAAAAAAACTACAAAGAGACGCTAAAACACTACAAAGAGACGCTAAAAAACTATAAAGAGACGCTAAAAACTACAAAAGAGACACTAAAAAACTACAAAGAGAGTTAAAAACTACAGAGACGCTAAAAAACTACAAAGAAAGTTAAAAACTACAAAGAGACGCTAAAAACTACAAAGACACGCAAAAAACTACAAAGAGACAAAAAAAACTACAAAGAGAGTTAAAAACTATAAAGAGAGTTAAAAACTACAAAGAGAGTTAAAAACTATAAAGAAACACCAAAAAACTACAAAGAGATGCTAAAACACTACAAAGAGACGCTAAAAAACTATAAAGAGACACTAAAAAACTACAAAGAGAGTTAAAAACTACAGAGACGCTAAAAAACTACAAAGAGAGTTAAAAACTACAAAGAGACGCTAAAAACTACAAAGACATGCAAAAAACTACAAAGAGACAAAAAAACTACAAAGAGACGCTAAAAAACTACAAAGAGAGTTAAAAACTATAAAGAGAGTTAAAAACTACAAAGAGAGTTAAAAACTATAAAGAAACACCAAAAAACTACAAAGAGACGCTAAAACACTACAAAGAGACGCTAAAAACTATAAAGAAATGCAAAAAACTACAAAGAAACACCAAAAAACTACAAAGAAACACCAAAAAACTACAAAGAAACACCAAAAAACTACAAAGAAACACCAAAAAACTACAAAGAGAGTTAAAAACTACAAAGAGACGCTAAAACACTACAAAGAAACACCAAAAAACTACAAAGAGACGCTAAAAACTACAAAGAGACGCAAAAAAACTACAAAGAGAGTTAAAAACTACAGAGACGCTAAAAAACTACAAAGAGAGTTAAAAACTACAAAGAGACGCTAAAAACTACAAAGAGACACAAAAAACTACAAAGAAACACAAAAAAACTACAAAGAAACACCAAAAAACTACAAAGAGTTAAAAACTACAAAGAGACGCTAAAACACTACAAAGAAACACCAAAAAACTACAAAGAGACGCTAAAACACCACAAAGAGACGCTAAAAACTACAAAGAGACAAAAAAAAACGACAAAGAAACAATAAAAAAACTACAAAGAGACGCTAAAACACTACAAAGAAACACCAAAAAACTACAAAGAGACGCTAGAAACTAGAAAGAGAGTTAAAAACTAGAAAGAGACGCTAAAACACTACAAAGAGACGCTAAAAACTACAAAGAGACACAAAAAAACTACAAAGAAACACCAAAAAACTACAAAGACACACTAAAACACTACAAAGAGACGCTAGAAACTAGAAAGAGAGTTAAAAACTAGAAAGAGATGCTAAAACACTACAAAGAGATGCTAAAAAACTACAGAGACGCTAAAAACTATAAAGAGACGCAAAAAAACTACAAAGAGACGCTAAAACACTACAAAGAGACGCTAAAAACTACAAAGAGACACAAAAAACTACAAAGAAACACAAAAAAATTACAAAGAGACGCTAAAACACTACAAAGAGACGCTAAAAAACTATAAAGAGATGCTAAAAACTACAAAAGAGACACTAAAACACTACAAAGAAACACCAAAAAAGTACAAAGAGAGTTAAAAACTACAGAGACGCTAAAAAACTACAAAGAGAGTTAAAAACTACAAAGAGACGCTAAAAACTACAAAGACACGCAAAAAACTACAAAGAGACAAAAAAACTACAAAGAGACGCTAAAAAACTACAAAGAGAGTTAAAAACTATAAAGAGAGTTAAAAACTACAAAGAGAGTTAAAAACTATAAAGAAACACCAAAAAACTACAAAGAGACGCTAAAACACTACAAAGAGACGCTAAAAACTATAAAGAGATGCAAAAAACTACAAAGAAACACCAAAAAACTACAAAGAAACACCAAAAAACTACAAAGAAACACCAAAAAACTACAAAGAGAGTTAAAAACTACAAAGAGACGCTAAAACACTACAAAGAAACACCAAAAAACTACAAAGAGACACTAAAACACTAAAAAGAGACGCTAGAAACTAGAAAGAGAGTTAAAAACTACAAAGAGACGCTAAAAAACTACAGAGACGCTAAAAACTATAAAGAGACGCAAAAAAACTACAAAGAGACGCTAAAACACTACAAAGAGACGCTAAAAACTACAAAGAGACACAAAAAACTACAAAGAAACACAAAAAAACTACAAAGAGACGCTAAAACACTACAAAGAGACGCTAAAAAACTATAAAGAAACACCAAAAAACTACAAAGAGAGTTAAAAACTACAGAGACGCTAAAAAACTACAAAGAGAGTTAAAAACTACAAAGAGACGCTAAAAACTACAAAGACACGCAAAAAACTACAAAGAGACAAAAAAAACTACAAAGAGACGCTAAAAAACTACAAAGAGAGTTAAAAACTATAAAGAGAGTTAAAAACTACAAAGAGAGTTAAAAACTATAAAGAAACACCAAAAAACTACAAAGAGATGCTAAAACACTACAAAGACACGCTAAAAAACTATAAAGAGACACTAAAAAATTACAAAGAGAGTTAAAAACTACAGAGACGCTAAAAAACTACAAAGAGAGTTAAAAACTACAAAGAGACGCTAAAAACTACAAAGACACGCAAAAAACTACAAAGAGACAAAAAAACTACAAAGAGACGCTAAAAAACTACAAAGAGAGTTAAAAACTATAAAGAGAGTTAAAAACTACAAAGAGAGTTAAAAACTATAAAGAAACACCAAAAAACTACAAAGAGACGCTAAAACACTACAAAGAGACGCTAAAAACTATAAAGAGATGCAAAAAACTACAAAGAAACACCAAAAAACTACAAAGAAACACCAAAAAACTACAAAGAGAGTTAAAAACTACAAAGAGACGCTAAAACACTACAAAGAAACACCAAAAAACTACAAAGAGACGCTAAAACACTACAAAGAAACACCAAAAAACTACAAAGAGACGCTAAAAACTACAAAGAGACACAAAAAAACTACAAAGAAACACCAAAAAACTACAAAGAGACACTAAAACACTACAAAGAGACGCTAGAAACTAGAAAGAGTGTTAAAAACTAGAAAGAGACGCTAAAACACTACAAAGAAACACCAAAAAACTACAAAGAGACGCTAAAAACTACAAAGAGACACAAAAAACTACAAAGAGACGCTAAAACACTACAAAGAGACGCTAAAAAACTATAAAGAGACGCTAAAAACTACAAAAGAGACACTAAAAAACTACAAAGAGAGTTAAAAACTACAGAGACGCTTAAAAACTAGAAAGAGACGCTAAAACACTACAAAGAAACACCAAAAAACTACAAAGACACGCAAAAAACTACAAAGAGACAAAAAAACTACAAAGAGACGCTAAAAAACTACAAAGAGAGTTAAAAACTATAAAGAGAGTTAAAAACTACAAAGAGAGTTAAAAACTATAAAGAAACACCAAAAAACTACAAAGAGACGCTAAAACACTACAAAGAGACGCTAAAAAACTATAAAGAGACGCTAAAAACTACAAAAGAGACACTAAAACACTACAAAGAAAGACCAAAAAACTACAAAGAGAGTTAAAAACTACAGAGACGCTAAAAAACTACAAAGAGAGTTAAAAACTACAAAGAGACGCTAAAAACTACAGACACGCAAAAAACTATAAAGAGACAAAAAAAACTACAAAGAGACGCTAAAAAACTACAAAGAGAGTTAAAAACTATAAAGAAACACCAAAAAACTACAAAGAGATGCTAAAACACTACAAAGAGACGCTAAAAAACTATAAAGAGACACTAAAAAACTACAAAGAGAGTTAAAAACTACAGAGACGCTAAAAAACTACAAAGAGAGTTAAAAACTACAAAGAGACGCTAAAAACTACAAAGACACGCAAAAAACTACAAAGAGACAAAAAAACTACAAAGAGACGCTAAAAAACTACAAAGAGAGTTAAAAACTATAAAGAGAGTTAAAAACTACAAAGAGAGTTAAAAACTATAAAGAAACACCAAAAAACTACAAAGAGACGCTAAAACACTACAAAGAGACGCTAAAAACTATAAAGAGATGCAAAAAACTACAAAGAAACACCAAAAAACTACAAAGAAACACCAAAAAACTACAAAGAAACACCAAAAAACTACAAAGAGAGTTAAAAACTACAAAGAGACGCTAAAACACTACAAAGAAACACCAAAAAACTACAAAGAGACGCTAAAACACTACAAAGAAACACCAAAAAACTACAAAGAGACGCTAAAAACTACAAAGAGACACAAAAAAACTACAAAGAAACACCAAAAAACTACAAAGAGACACTAAAACACTACAAAGAGACGCTAGAAACTAGAAAGAGAGTTAAAAACTAGAAAGAGACGCTAAAACACTACAAAGAAACACCAAAAAACTACAAAGAGACGCTAAAAACTACAAAGAGACACAAAAAACTACAAAGAAACACAAAAAAACTACAAAGAGACGCTAAAACACTACAAAGAGACGCTAAAAAACTATAAAGAGACGCTAAAAACTACAAAAGAGACACTAAAAAACTACAAAGAGAGTTAAAAACTACAGAGACGCTAAAAAACTACAAAGAGAGTTAAAAACTACAAAGAGACGCTAAAAACTACAAAGACACGCAAAAAACTACAAAGAGACAAAAAAAACTACAAAGAGAGTTAAAAACTATAAAGAGAGTTAAAAACTACAAAGAGAGTTAAAAACTATAAAGAAACACCAAAAAACTACAAAGAGATGCTAAAACACTACAAAGAGACGCTAAAAAACTATAAAGAGACACTAAAAAACTACAAAGAGAGTTAAAAACTACAGAGACGCTAAAAAACTACAAAGAGAGTTAAAAACTACAAAGAGACGCTAAAAACTACAAAGACACGCAAAAAACTACAAAGAGACAAAAAAACTACAAAGAGACGCTAAAAAACTACAAAGAGAGTTAAAAACTATAAAGAGAGTTAAAAACTACAAAGAGAGTTAAAAACTATAAAGAAACACCAAAAAACTACAAAGAGACGCTAAAACACTACAAAGAGACGCTAAAAACTATAAAGAGATGCAAAAAACTACAAAGAAACACCAAAAAACTACAAAGAAACACCAAAAAACTACAAAGAAACACCAAAAAACTACAAAGAGAGTTAAAAACTACAAAGAGACGCTAAAACACTACAAAGAAACACCAAAAAACTACAAAGAGACGCTAAAACACTACAAAGAAACACCAAAAAACTACAAAGAGACGCTAAAAACTACAAAGAGACACAAAAAAACTACAAAGAAACACCAAAAAACTACAAAGAGACACTAAAACACTAAAAAGAGACGCTAGAAACTAGAAAGAGAGTTAAAAACTACAAAGAGACGCTAAAAAACTACAGAGACGCTAAAAACTATAAAGAGACGCAAAAAAACTACAAAGAGACGCTAAAACACTACAAAGAGACGCTAAAAACTACAAAGAGACACAAAAAACTACAAAGAAACACAAAAAAACTACAAAGAGACGCTAAAACACTACAAAGAGACGCTAAAAAACTATAAAGAAAGACCAAAAAACTACAAAGAGAGTTAAAAACTACAGAGACGCTAAAAAACTACAAAAGAGAGTTAAAAACTACAAAGAGACGCTAAAAACTACAAAGACACGCAAAAAACTACAAAGAGACAAAAAAAACTACAAAGAGACGCTAAAAAACTACAAAGAGAGTTAAAAACTATAAAGAGAGTTAAAAACTACAAAGAGAGTTAAAAACTATAAAGAAACACCAAAAAACTACAAAGAGATGCTAAAACACTACAAAGAGACGCTAAAAAACTATAAAGAGACACTAAAAAACTACAAAGAGAGTTAAAAACTACAGAGACGCTAAAAAACTACAAAGAGAGTTAAAAACTACAAAGAGACGCTAAAAACTACAAAGACACGCAAAAAACTACAAAGAGACAAAAAAACTACAAAGAGACGCTAAAAAACTACAAAGAGAGTTAAAAACTATAAAGAGAGTTAAAAACTACAAAGAGAGTTAAAAACTATAAAGAAACACCAAAAAACTACAAAGAGACGCTAAAACACTACAAAGAGACGCTAAAAACTATAAAGAGATACAAAAAACTACAAAGAAACACCAAAAAACTACAAAGAAACACCAAAAAACTACAAAGAAACACCAAAAAACTACAAAGAGAGTTAAAAACTACAAAGAGACGCTAAAACACTACAAAGAAACACCAAAAAACTACAAAGAGACGCTAAAAACTACAAAGAGACACAAAAAAACTACAAAGAAACACCAAAAAACTACAAAGAGACACTAAAACACTACAAAGAGACGCTAGAAACTAGAAAGAGTGTTAAAAACTAGAAAGAGACGCTAAAACACTACAAAGAAACACCAAAAAACTACAAAGAGACGCTAAAAACTACAAAGAGACACAAAAAACTACAAAGAAACACAAAAAAACTACAAAGAGACGCTAAAACACTACAAAGAGACGCTAAAAAACTATAAAGAGACGCTAAAAACTACAAAAGAGACACTAAAAAACTACAAAGAGAGTTAAAAACTACAGAGACGCTTAAAAACTAGAAAGAGACGCTAAAACACTACAAAGAAACACCAAAAAACTACAAAGACACGCAAAAAACTACAAAGAGACAAAAAAACTACAAAGAGACGCTAAAAAACTACAAAGAGAGTTAAAAACTATAAAGAGAGTTAAAAACTACAAAGAGAGTTAAAAACTATAAAGAAACACCAAAAAACTACAAAGAGACGCTAAAACACTACAAAGAGACGCTAAAAAACTATAAAGAGACGCTAAAAACTACAAAAGAGACACTAAAACACTACAAAGAAAAAACCAAAAAAATACAAAGAGAGTTAAAAACTACAGAGACGCTAAAAAACTACAAAGAGAGTTAAAAACTATAAAGAGAGTTAAAAACTACAAAGAGAGTTAAAAACTATAAAGAAACACCAAAAAACTACAAAGAGATGCTAAAACACTACAAAGAGACGCTAAAAAACTATAAAGAGACACTAAAAAACTACAAAGAGAGTTAAAAACTACAGAGACGCTAAAAAACTACAAAGAGAGTTAAAAACTACAAAGAGACGCTAAAAACTACAAAGACACGCAAAAAACTACAAAGAGACAAAAAAACTACAAAGAGACGCTAAAAAACTACAAAGAGAGTTAAAAACTATAAAGAGAGTTAAAAACTACAAAGAGAGTTAAAAACTATAAAGAAACACCAAAAAACTACAAAGAGACGCTAAAACACTACAAAGAGACGCTAAAAACTATAAAGAGATGCAAAAAACTACAAAGAAACACCAAAAAACTACAAAGAGACACTAAAACACTACAAAGAGACGCTAGAAACTAGAAAGAGAGTTAAAAACTAGAAAGAGACGCTAAAACACTACAAAGAAACACTAAAAAACTACAAAGAGACGCTAAAAACTACAAAGAGACACAAAAAACTACAAAGAAACACAAAAAAACTACAAAGAGACGCTAAAACACTACAAAGAGACGCTAAAAAACTATAAAGAGACGCTAAAAACTACAAAAGAGACACTAAAAAACTACAAAGAGAGTTAAAAACTACAGAGACGCTAAAAAACTACAAAGAAAGTTAAAAACTACAAAGAGACGCTAAAAACTACAAAGACACGCAAAAAACTACAAAGAGACAAAAAAAACTACAAAGAGAGTTAAAAACTATAAAGAGAGTTAAAAACTACAAAGAGAGTTAAAAACTATAAAGAAACACCAAAAAACTACAAAGAGATGCTAAAACACTACAAAGAGACGCTAAAAAACTATAAAGAGACACTAAAAAACTACAAAGAGAGTTAAAAACTACAGAGACGCTAAAAAACTACAAAGAGAGTTAAAAACTACAAAGAGACGCTAAAAACTACAAAGACATGCAAAAAACTACAAAGAGACAAAAAAACTACAAAGAGACGCTAAAAAACTACAAAGAGAGTTAAAAACTATAAAGAGAGTTAAAAACTACAAAGAGAGTTAAAAACTATAAAGAAACACCAAAAAACTACAAAGAGACGCTAAAACACTACAAAGAGACGCTAAAAACTATAAAGAGATGCAAAAAACTACAAAGAAACACCAAAAAACTACAAAGAAACACCAAAAAACTACAAAGAAACACCAAAAAACTACAAAGAAACACCAAAAAACTACAAAGAGAGTTAAAAACTACAAAGAGACGCTAAAACACTACAAAGAAACACCAAAAAACTACAAAGAGACGCTAAAAACTACAAAGAGACGCAAAAAAACTACAAAGAGAGTTAAAAACTACAGAGACGCTAAAAAACTACAAAGAGAGTTAAAAACTACAAAGAGACGCTAAAAACTACAAAGAGACACAAAAAACTACAAAGAAACACAAAAAAACTACAAAGAAACACCAAAAAACTACAAAGAGTTAAAAACTACAAAGAGACGCTAAAACACTACAAAGAAACACCAAAAAACTACAAAGAGACGCTAAAACACCACAAAGAGACGCTAAAAACTACAAAGAGACAAAAAAAAACGACAAAGAAACAATAAAAAAACTACAAAGAGACGCTAAAACACCACAAAGAGACGCTAAAAACTACAAAGAGACACAAAAAACTACAAAGAAACACAAAAAAATTACAAAGAGACGCTAAAACACTACAAAGAGACGCTAAAAAACTATAAAGAGATGCTAAAAACTACAAAAGAGACACTAAAACACTACAAAGAAACACCAAAAAACTACAAAGAGAGTTAAAAACTACAGAGACGCTAAAAAACTACAAAGAGAGTTAAAAACTACAAAGAGACGCTAAAAACTACAAAGACACGCAAAAAACTACAAAGAGACAAAAAAACTACAAAGAGACGCTAAAAAACTACAAAGAGAGTTAAAAACTATAAAGAGAGTTAAAAACTACAAAGAGAGTTAAAAACTATAAAGAAACACCAAAAAACTACAAAGAGACGCTAAAACACTACAAAGAGACGCTAAAAACTATAAAGAGATGCAAAAAACTACAAAGAAACACCAAAAAACTACAAAGAAACACCAAAAAACTACAAAGAAACACCAAAAAACTACAAAGAGAGTTAAAAACTACAAAAAGACGCTAAAACACTACAAAGAAACACCAAAAAACTACAAAGAGACACTAAAACACTAAAAAGAGACGCTAGAAACTAGAAAGAGAGTTAAAAACTACAAAGAGACGCTAAAAAACTACAGAGACGCTAAAAACTATAAAGAGACGCAAAAAAACTACAAAGAGACGCTAAAACACTACAAAGAGACGCTAAAAACTACAAAGAGACACAAAAAACTACAAAGAAACACAAAAAAACTACAAAGAGACGCTAAAACACTACAAAGAGACGCTAAAAAACTATAAAGAAACACCAAAAAACTACAAAGAGAGTTAAAAACTACAGAGACGCTAAAAAACTACAAAGAGAGTTAAAAACTACAAAGAGACGCTAAAAACTACAAAGACACGCAAAAAACTACAAAGAGACAAAAAAAACTACAAAGAGACGCTAAAAAACTACAAAGAGAGTTAAAAACTATAAAGAGAGTTAAAAACTACAAAGAGAGTTAAAAACTATAAAGAAACACCAAAAAACTACAAAGAGATGCTAAAACACTACAAAGACACGCTAAAAAACTATAAAGAGACACTAAAAAATTACAAAGAGAGTTAAAAACTACAGAGACGCTAAAAAACTACAAAGAGAGTTAAAAACTACAAAGAGACGCTAAAAACTACAAAGACACGCAAAAAACTACAAAGAGACAAAAAAACTACAAAGAGACGCTAAAAAACTACAAAGAGAGTTAAAAACTATAAAGAGAGTTAAAAACTACAAAGAGAGTTAAAAACTATAAAGAAACACCAAAAAACTACAAAGAGACGCTAAAACACTACAAAGAGACGCTAAAAACTATAAAGAGATGCAAAAAACTACAAAGAAACACCAAAAAACTACAAAGAAACACCAAAAAACTACAAAGAGAGTTAAAAACTACAAAGAGACGCTAAAACACTACAAAGAAACACCAAAAAACTACAAAGAGACGCTAAAACACTACAAAGAAACACCAAAAAACTACAAAGAGACGCTAAAAACTACAAAGAGACAGAAAAAAACTACAAAGAAACACCAAAAAACTACAAAGAGACACTAAAACACTACAAAGAGACGCTAGAAACTAGAAAGAGTGTTAAAAACTAGAAAGAGACGCTAAAACACTACAAAGAAACACCAAAAAACTACAAAGAGACGCTAAAAACTACAAAGAGACACAAAAAACTACAAAGAGACGCTAAAACACTACAAAGAGACGCTAAAAAACTATAAAGAGACGCTAAAAACTACAAAAGAGACACTAAAAAACTACAAAGAGAGTTAAAAACTACAGAGACGCTTAAAAACTAGAAAGAGACGCTAAAACACTACAAAGAAACACCAAAAAACTACAAAGACACGCAAAAAACTACAAAGAGACAAAAAAACTACAAAGAGACGCTAAAAAACTACAAAGAGAGTTAAAAACTATAAAGAGAGTTAAAAACTACAAAGAGAGTTAAAAACTATAAAGAAACACCAAAAAACTACAAAGAGACACTAAAACACTACAAAGAGACGCTAGAAACTAGAAAGAGAGTTAAAAACTAGAAAGAGACGCTAAAACACTACAAAGAAACACCAAAAAACTACAAAGAGACGCTAAAAACTACAAAGAGACACAAAAAACTACAAAGAAACACAAAAAAACTACAAAGAGACGCTAAAACACTACAAAGAGACGCTAAAAAACTATAAAGAGACGCTAAAAACTACAAAAGAGACACTAAAACACTACAAAGAAAGACCAAAAAACTACAAAGAGAGTTAAAAACTACAGAGACGCTAAAAAACTACAAAGAGAGTTAAAAACTACAAAGAGACGCTAAAAACTACAGACACGCAAAAAACTACAAAGAGACAAAAAAAACTACAAAGAGACGCTAAAAAACTACAAAGAGAGTTAAAAACTATAAAGAAACACCAAAAAACTACAAAGAGATGCTAAAACACTACAAAGAGACGCTAAAAAACTATAAAGAGACACTAAAAAACTACAAAGAGAGTTAAAAACTACAGAGACGCTAAAAAACTACAAAGAGAGTTAAAAACTACAAAGAGACGCTAAAAACTACAAAGACACGCAAAAAACTACAAAGAGACAAAAAAACTACAAAGAGACGCTAAAAAACTACAAAGAGAGTTAAAAACTATAAAGAGAGTTAAAAACTACAAAGAGAGTTAAAAACTATAAAGAAACACCAAAAAACTACAAAGAGACGCTAAAACACTACAAAGAGACGCTAAAAACTATAAAGAGATGCAAAAAACTACAAAGAAACACCAAAAAACTACAAAGAAACACCAAAAAACTACAAAGAAACACCAAAAAACTACAAAGAGAGTTAAAAACTACAAAGAGACGCTAAAACACTACAAAGAAACACCAAAAAACTACAAAGAGACGCTAAAACACTACAAAGAAACACCAAAAAACTACAAAGAGATGCTAAAAACTACAAAGAGACACAAAAAAACTACAAAGAAACACCAAAAAACTACAAAGAGACACTAAAACACTACAAAGAGACGCTAGAAACTAGAAAGAGAGTTAAAAACTAGAAAGAGACGCTAAAACACTACAAAGAAACACCAAAAAACTACAAAGAGACGCTAAAAACTACAAAGAGACACAAAAAACTACAAAGAAACACAAAAAAACTACAAAGAGACGCTAAAACACTACAAAGAGACGCTAAAAAACTATAAAGAGACGCTAAAAACTACAAAAGAGACACTAAAAAACTACAAAGAGAGTTAAAAACTACAGAGACGCTAAAAAACTACAAAGAGAGTTAAAAACTACAAAGAGACGCTAAAAACTACAAAGACACGCAAAAAACTACAAAGAGACAAAAAAAACTACAAAGAGAGTTAAAAACTATAAAGAGAGTTAAAAACTACAAAGAGAGTTAAAAACTATAAAGAAACACCAAAAAACTACAAAGAGATGCTAAAACACTACAAAGAGACGCTAAAAAACTATAAAGAGACACTAAAAAACTACAAAGAGAGTTAAAAACTACAGAGACGCTAAAAAACTACAAAGAGAGTTAAAAACTACAAAGAGACGCTAAAAACTACAAAGACACGCAAAAAACTACAAAGAGACAAAAAAACTACAAAGAGACGCTAAAAAACTACAAAGAGAGTTAAAAACTATAAAGAGAGTTAAAAACTACAAAGAGAGTTAAAAACTATAAAGAAACACCAAAAAACTACAAAGAGACGCTAAAACACTACAAAGAGACGCTAAAAACTATAAAGAGATGCAAAAAACTACAAAGAAACACCAAAAAACTACAAAGAAACACCAAAAAACTACAAAGAAACACCAAAAAACTACAAAGAGAGTTAAAAACTACAAAGAGACGCTAAAACACTACAAAGAACACCAAAAAACTACAAAGAGACGCTAAAACACTACAAAGAAACACCAAAAACTACAAAGAGACGCTAAAAACTACAAAGAGACACAAAAAAACTACAAAGAAACACCAAAAAACTACAAAGAGACACTAAAACACTAAAAAGAGACGCTAGAAACTAGAAAGAGAGTTAAAAACTACAAAGAGACGCTAAAAAACTACAGAGACGCTAAAAACTATAAAGAGACGCAAAAAAACTACAAAGAGACGCTAAAACACTACAAAGAGACGCTAAAACTACAAAGAGACACAAAAAAACTACAAAGAAACACAAAAAAACTACAAAGAGACGCTAAAACACTACAAAGAGACGCTAAAAAACTATAAAGAAAGACCAAAAAACTACAAAGAGAGTTAAAAACTACAGAGACGCTAAAAAACTACAAAAGAGAGTTAAAAACTACAAAGAGACGCTAAAAACTACAAAGACACGCAAAAAACTACAAAGAGACAAAAAAAACTACAAAGAGACGCTAAAAAACTACAAAGAGAGTTAAAAACTATAAAGAGAGTTAAAAACTACAAAGAGAGTTAAAAACTATAAAGAAACACCAAAAAACTACAAAGAGATGCTAAAACACTACAAAGAGACGCTAAAAAACTATAAAGAGACACTAAAAAACTACAAAGAGAGTTAAAAACTACAGAGACGCTAAAAAACTACAAAGAGAGTTAAAAACTACAAAGAGACGCTAAAAACTACAAAGACACGCAAAAAACTACAAAGAGACAAAAAAACTACAAAGAGACGCTAAAAAACTACAAAGAGAGTTAAAAACTATAAAGAGAGTTAAAAACTACAAAGAGAGTTAAAAACTATAAAGAAACACCAAAAAACTACAAAGAGACGCTAAAACACTACAAAGAGACGCTAAAAACTATAAAGAGATGCAAAAAACTACAAAGAAACACCAAAAAACTACAAAGAAACACCAAAAAACTACAAAGAAACACCAAAAAACTACAAAGAGAGTTAAAAACTACAAAGAGACGCTAAAACACTACAAAGAAACACCAAAAAACTACAAAGAGACGCTAAAAACTACAAAGAGACACAAAAAAACTACAAAGAAACACCAAAAAACTACAAAGAGACACTAAAACACTACAAAGAGACGCTAGAAACTAGAAAGAGTGTTAAAAACTAGAAAGAGACGCTAAAACACTACAAAGAAACACCAAAAAACTACAAAGAGACGCTAAAAACTACAAAGAGACACAAAAAACTACAAAGAAACACAAAAAAACTACAAAGAGACGCTAAAAACACTACAAAGAGACGCTAAAAAACTATAAAGAGACGCTAAAAACTACAAAAGAGACACTAAAAAACTACAAAGAGAGTTAAAAACTACAGAGACGCTTAAAAACTAGAAAGAGACGCTAAAACACTACAAAGAAACACCAAAAAAACTACAAAGACACGCAAAAAACTACAAAGAGACAAAAAAACTACAAAGAGACGCTAAAAAACTACAAAGAGAGTTAAAAACTATAAAGAGAGTTAAAAACTACAAAGAGAGTTAAAACTATTAAGAAAACACCAAAAAACTACAAAGAGACGCTAAAACACTACAAAGAGACGCTAAAAAACTATAAAGAGACGCTAAAAACTACAAAAGAGACACTAAAACACTACAAAGAAAAAACCAAAAAAATACAAAGAGAGTTAAAAACTACAGAGACGCTAAAAAACTACAAAGAGAGTTAAAAACTACAAAGAGACGCTAAAAACTACAAAGACACGCAAAAAACTACAAAGAGACAAAAAAAACTACAAAGAGACGCTAAAAAACTACAAAGAGAGTTAAAAACTATAAAGAGAGTTAAAAACTACAAAGAGAGTTAAAAACTATAAAGAAACACCAAAAAACTACAAAGAGATGCTAAAACACTACAAAGAGACGCTAAAAAACTATAAAGAGACACTAAAAAACTACAAAGAGAGTTAAAAACTACAGAGACGCTAAAAAACTACAAAGAGAGTTAAAAACTACAAAGAGACGCTAAAAACTACATAGACACGCAAAAAACTACAAAGAGACAAAAAAACTACAAAGAGACGCTAAAAAACTACAAAGAGAGTTAAAAACTATAAAGAGAGTTAAAAACTATAAAGAAACACCAAAAAACTACAAAGAGACGCTAAAACACTACAAAGAGACGCTAAAAAACTATAAAGAGACGCTAAAAACTACAAAAGAGACACTAAAACACTACAAAGAAACACCAAAAAACTACAAAGAGAGTTAAAAACTACAGAGACGCTAAAAAACTACAAAGAGAGTTAAAAACTACAAAGAGACGCTAAAAACTACAAAGACACGCAAAAAACTACAAAGAGACAAAAAAAACTACAAAGAGACGCTAAAAAACTACAAAGAGAGTTAAAAACTATAAAGAGAGTTAAAAACTACAAAGAGAGTTAAAAACTATAAAGAAACACCAAAAAACTACAAAGAGATGCTAAAACACTACAAAGAGACGCTAAAAAACTATAAAGAGACACTAAAAAACTACAAAGAGAGTTAAAAACTACAGAGACGCTAAAAAACTACAAAGAGAGTTAAAAACTACAAAGAGACGCTAAAAACTACAAAGACACGCAAAAAACTACAAAGAGACAAAAAAACTACAAAGAGACGCTAAAAAACTACAAAGAGAGTTAAAAACTATAAAGAGAGTTAAAAACTACAAAGAGAGTTAAAAACTATAAAGAAACACCAAAAAACTACAAAGAGACGCTAAAACACTACAAAGAGACGCTAAAAACTATAAAGAGATGCAAAAAACTACAAAGAAACACCAAAAAACTACAAAGAAACACCAAAAAACTACAAAGAAACACCAAAAAACTACAAAGAGAGTTAAAAACTACAAAGAGACGCTAAAACACTACAAAGAAACACCAAAAAACTACAAAGCGACGCTAAAACACTACAAAGAAACACCAAAAAACTACAAAGAGACGCTAAAAACTACAAAGAGACACAAAAAAACTACAAAGAAATACCAAAAAACTACAAAGAGACACTAAAACACTACAAAGAGACGCTAGAAACTAGAAAGAGAGTTAAAAACTAGAAAGAGACGCTAAAACACTACAAAGAAACACCAAAAAACTACAAAGAGACGCTAAAAACTACAAAGAGACACAAAAAACTACAAAGAAACACAAAAAAACTACAAAGAGACGCTAAAACACTACAAAGAGACGCTAAAAAACTATAAAGAGACGCTAAAAACTACAAAAGAGACACTAAAAAACTACAAAGAGAGTTAAAAACTACAGAGACGCTAAAAAACTACAAAGAGAGTTAAAAACTACAAAGAGACGCTAAAAACTACAAAGACACGCAAAAAACTACAAAGAGACAAAAAAAACTACAAAGAGAGTTAAAAACTATAAAGAGAGTTAAAAACTACAAAGAGAGTTAAAAACTATAAAGAAACACCAAAAAACTACAAAGAGATGCTAAAACACTACAAAGAGACGCTAAAAAACTATAAAGAGACACTAAAAAACTACAAAGAGAGTTAAAAACTACAGAGACGCTAAAAAACTACAAAGAGAGTTAAAAACTACAAAGAGACGCTAAAAACTACAAAGACACGCAAAAAACTACAAAGAGACAAAAAAACTACAAAGAGACGCTAAAAAACTACAAAGAGAGTTAAAAACTATAAAGAGAGTTAAAAACTACAAAGAGAGTTAAAAACTATAAAGAAACACCAAAAAACTACAAAGAGACGCTAAAACACTACAAAGAGACGCTAAAAACTATAAAGAGATGCAAAAAACTACAAAGAAACACCAAAAAACTACAAAGAAACACCAAAAAACTACAAAGAGAGTTAAAAACTACAAAGAGACGCTAAAACACTACAAAGAAAGACCAAAAAACTACAAAGAGACGCTAAAACACTACAAAGAAACACCAAAAAACTACAAAGAGACGCTAAAAACTACAAAGAGACACAAAAAAACTACAAAGAAACACCAAAAAACTACAAAGAGACACTAAAACACTAAAAAGAGACGCTAGAAACTAGAAAGAGAGTTAAAAACTACAAAGAGACGCTAAAAAACTACAGAGACGCTAAAAACTATAAAGAGACGCAAAAAAACTACAAAGAGACGCTAAAACACTACAAAGAGACGCTAAAAACTACAAAGAGACACAAAAAAACTACAAAGAAATACCAAAAAACTACAAAGAGACACTAAAACACTACAAAGAGACGCTAGAAACTAGAAAGAGAGTTAAAAACTAGAAAGAGACGCTAAAACACTACAAAGAAACACCAAAAAACTACAAAGAGACGCTAAAAACTACAAAGAGACACAAAAAACTACAAAGAAACACAAAAAAACTACAAAGAGACGCTAAAACACTACAAAGAGACGCTAAAAAACTATAAAGAGACGCTAAAAACTACAAAAGAGACACTAAAAAACTACAAAGAGAGTTAAAAACTACAGAGACGCTAAAAAACTACAAAGAGAGTTAAAAACTACAAAGAGACGCTAAAAACTACAAAGACACGCAAAAAACTACAAAGAGACAAAAAAAACTACAAAGAGAGTTAAAAACTATAAAGAGAGTTAAAAACTACAAAGAGAGTTAAAAACTATAAAGAAACACCAAAAAACTACAAAGAGATGCTAAAACACTACAAAGAGACGCTAAAAAACTATAAAGAGACACTAAAAACTACAAAGAGAGTTAAAAACTACAGAGACGCTAAAAAACTACAAAGAGAGTTAAAAACTACAAAGAGACGCTAAAAACTACAAAGACACGCAAAAACTACAAAGAGACAAAAAAACTACAAAGAGACGCTAAAAACTACAAAGAGAGTTAAAAACTATAAAGAGAGTTAAAAACTACAAAGAGAGTTAAAAACTATAAAGAAACACAAAAACTACAAAGAGACGCTAAAACACTACAAAGAGACGCTAAAAACTATAAAGAGATGCAAAAAACTACAAAGAAACACCAAAAAACTACAAAGAAACACCAAAAAACTACAAAGAGAGTTAAAAACTACAAAGAGACGCTAAAACACTACAAAGAAAGACCAAAAAACTACAAAGAGACGCTAAAACACTACAAAGAAACACCAAAAAACTACAAAGAGACGCTAAAAACTACAAAGAGACAAAAAAAAACTACAAAGAAACACCAAAAAACTACAAAGAGACACTAAAACACTAAAAAGAGACGCTAGAAACTAGAAAGAGAGTTAAAAACTACAAAGAGACGCTAAAAAACTACAGAGACGCTAAAAACTATAAAGAGACGCAAAAAAACTACAAAGAGACGCTAAAACACTACAAAGAGACGCTAAAAACTACAAAGAGACACAAAAAACTACAAAGAAACACAAAAAAACTACAAAGAGACGCTAAAACACTACAAAGAAACACCAAAAAACTACAAAGAGACGCTAAAAACTACAAAGAGACACAAAAAAACTACAAAGAAACACCAAAAAACTACAGAGACACTAAAACACTAAAAAGAGACGCTAGAAACTAGAAAGAGAGTTAAAAACTACAAAGAGACGCTAAAAAACTACAGAGACGCTAAAAACTATAAAGAGACGCAAAAAAACTACAAAGAGACGCTAAAACACTACAAAGAGACGCTAAAAACTACAAAGAGACACAAAAAACTACAAAGAAACACAAAAAAACTACAAAGAGACGCTAAAACACTACAAAGAGACGCTAAAAAACTATAAAGAAAGACCAAAAAACTACAAAGAGAGTTAAAAACTACAGAGACGCTAAAAAACTACAAAGAGAGTTAAAAACTACAAAGAGACGCTAAAAACTACAAAGACACGCAAAAAACTACAAAGAGACAAAAAAAACTACAAAGAGACGCTAAAAAACTACAAAGAGAGTTAAAAACTATAAAGAGAGTTAAAAACTACAAAGAGAGTTAAAAACTATAAAGAAACACCAAAAAACTACAAAGAGATGCTAAAACACTACAAAGAGACGCTAAAAAACTATAAAGAGACACTAAAAAACTACAAAGAGAGTTAAAAACTACAGAGACGCTAAAAAACTACAAAGAGAGTTAAAAACTACAAAGAGACGCTAAAAACTACAAAGACACGCAAAAAACTACAAAGAGACAAAAAAACTACAAAGAGACGCTAAAAAACTACAAAGAGAGTTAAAAACTATAAAGAGAGTTAAAAACTACAAAGAGAGTTAAAAACTATAAAGAAACACCAAAAAACTACAAAGAGACACTAAAACACTACAAAGAGACGCTAGAAACTAGAAAGAGTGTTAAAAACTAGAAAGAGACGCTAAAACACTACAAAGAAACACCAAAAAACTACAAAGAGACGCTAAAAACTACAAAGAGACACAAAAAACTACAAAGAAACACAAAAAAACTACAAAGAGACGCTAAAACACTACAAAGAGACGCTAAAAAACTATAAAGAGACGCTAAAAACTACAAAAGAGACACTAAAAAACTACAAAGAGAGTTAAAAACTACAAAGAGACGCTAAAACACTACAAAGAAACACCAAAAAACTACAAAGAGACGCTAAAAACTACAAAGAGACACAAAAAAACTACAAAGAAACACCAAAAAACTACAAAGAGACACTAAAACACTACAAAGAGACGCTAGAAACTAGAAAGAGTGTTAAAAACTAGAAAGAGACGCTAAAACACTACAAAGAAACACCAAAAAACTACAAAGAGACGCTAAAAACTACAAAGAGACACAAAAAACTACAAAGAGACGCTAAAACACTACAAAGAGACGCTAAAAAACTATAAAGAGACGCTAAAAACTACAAAAGAGACACTAAAAAACTACAAAGAGAGTTAAAAACTACAGAGACGCTTAAAAACTAGAAAGAGACGCTAAAACACTACAAAGAAACACCAAAAAACTACAAAGACACGCAAAAAACTACAAAGAGACAAAAAAACTACAAAGAGACGCTAAAAAACTACAAAGAGAGTTAAAAACTATAAAGAGAGTTAAAAACTACAAAGAGAGTTAAAAACTATAAAGAAACACCAAAAAACTACAAAGAGACACTAAAACACTACAAAGAGACGCTAGAAACTAGAAAGAGAGTTAAAAACTAGAAAGAGACGCTAAAACACTACAAAGAAACACCAAAAAACTACAAAGAGACGCTAAAAACTACAAAGAGACACAAAAAACTACAAAGAAACACAAAAAAACTACAAAGAGACGCTAAAACACTACAAAGAGATGCTAAAAAACTATAAAGAGACGCTAAAAACTACAAAAGAGACACTAAAACACTACAAAGAAAGACCAAAAAACTACAAAGAGAGTTAAAAACTACAGAGACGCTAAAAAACTACAAAGAGAGTTAAAAACTACAAAGAGACGCTAAAAACTACAGACACGCAAAAAACTACAAAGAGACAAAAAAAACTACAAAGAGACGCTAAAAAACTACAAAGAGAGTTAAAAACTATAAAGAAACACCAAAAAACTACAAAGAGATGCTAAAACACTACAAAGAGACGCTAAAAAACTATAAAGAGACACTAAAAAACTACAAAGAGAGTTAAAAACTACAGAGACGCTAAAAAACTACAAAGAGAGTTAAAAACTACAAAGAGACGCTAAAAACTACAAAGACACGCAAAAAACTACAAAGAGACAAAAAAACTACAAAGAGACGCTAAAAAACTACAAAGAGAGTTAAAAACTATAAAGAGAGTTAAAAACTACAAAGAGAGTTAAAAACTATAAAGAAACACCAAAAAACTACAAAGAGACGCTAAAACACTACAAAGAGACGCTAAAAACTATAAAGAGATGCAAAAAACTACAAAGAAACACCAAAAAACTACAAAGAAACACCAAAAAACTACAAAGAAACACCAAAAAACTACAAAGAGAGTTAAAAACTACAAAGAGACGCTAAAACACTACAAAGAAACACCAAAAAACTACAAAGAGACGCTAAAACACTACAAAGAAACACCAAAAAACTACAAAGAGACGCTAAAAACTACAAAGAGACACAAAAAAACTACAAAGAAACACCAAAAAACTACAAAGAGACACTAAAACACTACAAAGAGACGCTAGAAACTAGAAAGAGAGTTAAAAACTAGAAAGAGACGCTAAAACACTACAAAGAAACACCAAAAAACTACAAAGAGACGCTAAAAACTACAAAGAGACACAAAAAACTACAAAGAAACACAAAAAAACTACAAAGAGACGCTAAAACACTACAAAGAGACGCTAAAAAACTATAAAGAGACGGTAAAAACTACAAAAGAGACACTAAAAAACTACAAAGAGAGTTAAAAACTACAGAGACGCTAAAAAACTACAAAGAGAGTTAAAAACTACAAAGAGACGCTAAAAACTACAAAGACACGCAAAAAACTACAAAGAGACAAAAAAAACTACAAAGAGAGTTAAAAACTATAAAGAGAGTTAAAAACTACAAAGAGAGTTAAAAACTATAAAGAAACACCAAAAAACTACAAAGAGATGCTAAAACACTACAAAGAGACGCTAAAAAACTATAAAGAGACACTAAAAAACTACAAAGAGAGTTAAAAACTACAGAGACGCTAAAAAACTACAAAGAGAGTTAAAAACTACAAAGAGACGCTAAAAACTACAAAGACACGCAAAAAACTACAAAGAGACAAAAAAACTACAAAGAGACGCTAAAAAACTACAAAGAGAGTTAAAAACTATAAAGAGAGTTAAAAACTACAAAGAGAGTTAAAAACTATAAAGAAACACCAAAAAACTACAAAGAGACGCTAAAACACTACAAAGAGACGCTAAAAACTATAAAGAGATGCAAAAAACTACAAAGAAACACCAAAAAACTACAAAGAAACACCAAAAAACTACAAAGAAACACCAAAAAACTACAAAGAGAGTTAAAAACTACAAAGAGACGCTAAAACACTACAAAGAAACACCAAAAAACTACAAAGAGACGCTAAAACACTACAAAGAAACACCAAAAAACTACAAAGAGACGCTAAAAACTACAAAGAGACACAAAAAAACTACAAAGAAACACCAAAAAACTACAAAGAGACACTAAAACACTAAAAAGAGACGCTAGAAACTAGAAAGAGAGTTAAAAACTACAAAGAGACGCTAAAAAACTACAGAGACGCTAAAAACTATAAAGAGACGCAAAAAAACTACAAAGAGACGCTAAAACACTACAAAGAGACGCTAAAAACTACAAAGAGACACAAAAAACTACAAAGAAACACAAAAAAACTACAAAGAGACGCTAAAACACTACAAAGAGACGCTAAAAAACTATAAAGAAAGACCAAAAAACTACAAAGAGAGTTAAAAACTACAGAGACGCTAAAAAACTACAAAAGAGAGTTAAAAACTACAAAGAGACGCTAAAAACTACAAAGACACGCAAAAAACTACAAAGAGACAAAAAAAACTACAAAGAGACGCTAAAAAACTACAAAGAGAGTTAAAAACTATAAAGAGAGTTAAAAACTACAAAGAGAGTTAAAAACTATAAAGAAACACCAAAAAACTACAAAGAGATGCTAAAACACTACAAAGAGACGCTAAAAAACTATAAAGAGACACTAAAAAACTACAAAGAGAGTTAAAAACTACAGAGACGCTAAAAAACTACAAAGAGAGTTAAAAACTACAAAGAGACGCTAAAAACTACAAAGACACGCAAAAAACTACAAAGAGACAAAAAAACTACAAAGAGACGCTAAAAAACTACAAAGAGAGTTAAAAACTATAAAGAGAGTTAAAAACTACAAAGAGAGTTAAAAACTATAAAGAAACACCAAAAAACTACAAAGAGACGCTAAAACACTACAAAGAGACGCTAAAAACTATAAAGAGATGCAAAAAACTACAAAGAAACACCAAAAAACTACAAAGAAACACCAAAAAACTACAAAGAAACACCAAAAAACTACAAAGAGAGTTAAAAACTACAAAGAGACGCTAAAACACTACAAAGAAACACCAAAAAACTACAAAGAGACGCTAAAAACTACAAAGAGACACAAAAAAACTACAAAGAAACACCAAAAAACTACAAAGAGACACTAAAACACTACAAAGAGACGCTAGAAACTAGAAAGAGTGTTAAAAACTAGAAAGAGACGCTAAAACACTACAAAGAAACACCAAAAAACTACAAAGAGACGCTAAAAACTACAAAGAGACACAAAAAACTACAAAGAAACACAAAAAAACTACAAAGAGACGCTAAAACACTACAAAGAGACGCTAAAAAACTATAAAGAGACGCTAAAAACTACAAAAGAGACACTAAAAAACTACAAAGAGAGTTAAAAACTACAGAGACGCTTAAAAACTAGAAAGAGACGCTAAAACACTACAAAGAAACACCAAAAAACTACAAAGACACGCAAAAAACTACAAAGAGACAAAAAAACTACAAAGAGACGCTAAAAAACTACAAAGAGAGTTAAAAACTATAAAGAGAGTTAAAAACTACAAAGAGAGTTAAAAACTATAAAGAAACACCAAAAAACTACAAAGAGACGCTAAAACACTACAAAGAGACGCTAAAAAACTATAAAGAGACGCTAAAAACTACAAAAGAGACACTAAAACACTACAAAGAAAAAACCAAAAAAATACAAAGAGAGTTAAAAACTACAGAGACGCTAAAAAACTACAAAGAGAGTTAAAAACTACAAAGAGACGCTAAAAACTACAAAGACACGCAAAAAACTACAAAGAGACAAAAAAAACTACAAAGAGACGCTAAAAAACTACAAAGAGAGTTAAAAACTATAAAGAGAGTTAAAAACTACAAAGAGAGTTAAAAACTATAAAGAAACACCAAAAAACTACAAAGAGATGCTAAAACACTACAAAGAGACGCTAAAAAACTATAAAGAGACACTAAAAAACTACAAAGAGAGTTAAAAACTACAGAGACGCTAAAAAACTACAAAGAGAGTTAAAAACTACAAAGAGACGCTAAAAACTACATAGACACGCAAAAAACTACAAAGAGACAAAAAAACTACAAAGAGACGCTAAAAAACTACAAAGAGAGTTAAAAACTATAAAGAGAGTTAAAAACTATAAAGAAACACCAAAAAACTACAAAGAGACGCTAAAACACTACAAAGAGACGCTAAAAAACTATAAAGAGACGCTAAAAACTACAAAAGAGACACTAAAACACTACAAAGAAACACCAAAAAACTACAAAGAGAGTTAAAAACTACAGAGACGCTAAAAAACTACAAAGAGAGTTAAAAACTACAAAGAGACGCTAAAAACTACAAAGACACGCAAAAAACTACAAAGAGACAAAAAAAACTACAAAGAGACGCTAAAAAACTACAAAGAGAGTTAAAAACTATAAAGAGAGTTAAAAACTACAAAGAGAGTTAAAAACTATAAAGAAACACCAAAAAACTACAAAGAGATGCTAAAACACTACAAAGAGACGCTAAAAAACTATAAAGAGACACTAAAAAACTACAAAGAGAGTTAAAAACTACAGAGACGCTAAAAAACTACAAAGAGAGTTAAAAACTACAAAGAGACGCTAAAAACTACAAAGACACGCAAAAAACTACAAAGAGACAAAAAAACTACAAAGAGACGCTAAAAAACTACAAAGAGAGTTAAAAACTATAAAGAGAGTTAAAAACTACAAAGAGAGTTAAAAACTATAAAGAAACACCAAAAAACTACAAAGAGACGCTAAAACACTACAAAGAGACGCTAAAAACTATAAAGAGATGCAAAAAACTACAAAGAAACACCAAAAAACTACAAAGAAACACCAAAAAACTACAAAGAAACACCAAAAAACTACAAAGAGAGTTAAAAACTACAAAGAGACGCTAAAACACTACAAAGAAACACCAAAAAACTACAAAGCGACGCTAAAACACTACAAAGAAACACCAAAAAACTACAAAGAGACGCTAAAAACTACAAAGAGACACAAAAAAACTACAAAGAAATACCAAAAAACTACAAAGAGACACTAAAACACTACAAAGAGACGCTAGAAACTAGAAAGAGAGTTAAAAACTAGAAAGAGACGCTAAAACACTACAAAGAAACACCAAAAAACTACAAAGAGACGCAAAAAACTACAAAGAGACACAAAAAACTACAAAGAAACACAAAAAAACTACAAAGAGACGCTAAAACACTACAAAGAGACGCTAAAAAACTATAAAGAGACGCTAAAAACTACAAAAGAGACACTAAAAAACTACAAAGAGAGTTAAAAACTACAGAGACGCTAAAAAACTACAAAGAGAGTTAAAAACTACAAAGAGACGCTAAAAACTACAAAGACACGCAAAAAACTACAAAGAGACAAAAAAAACTACAAAGAGAGTTAAAAACTATAAAGAGAGTTAAAAACTACAAAGAGAGTTAAAAACTATAAAGAAACACCAAAAAACTACAAAGAGATGCTAAAACACTACAAAGAGACGCTAAAAAACTATAAAGAGACACTAAAAAACTACAAAGAGAGTTAAAAACTACAGAGACGCTAAAAAACTACAAAGAGAGTTAAAAACTACAAAGAGACGCTAAAAACTACAAAGACACGCAAAAAACTACAAAGAGACAAAAAAACTACAAAGAGACGCTAAAAAACTACAAAGAGAGTTAAAAACTATAAAGAGAGTTAAAAACTACAAAGAGAGTTAAAAACTATAAAGAAACACCAAAAAACTACAAAGAGACGCTAAAACACTACAAAGAGACGCTAAAAAACTATAAAGAGACGCTAAAAACTACAAAAGAGACACTAAAACACTACAAAGAAAAAACCAAAAAAATACAAAGAGAGTTAAAAACTACAGAGACGCTAAAAAACTACAAAGAGAGTTAAAAACTACAAAGAGACGCTAAAAACTACAAAGACACGCAAAAAACTACAAAGAGACAAAAAAAACTACAAAGAGACGCTAAAAAACTACAAAGAGAGTTAAAAACTATAAAGAGAGTTAAAAACTACAAAGAGAGTTAAAAACTATAAAGAAACACCAAAAAACTACAAAGAGATGCTAAAACACTACAAAGAGACGCTAAAAAACTATAAAGAGACACTAAAAAACTACAAAGAGAGTTAAAAACTACAGAGACGCTAAAAAACTACAAAGAGAGTTAAAAACTACAAAGAGACGCTAAAAACTACATAGACACGCAAAAAACTACAAAGAGACAAAAAAACTACAAAGAGACGCTAAAAAACTACAAAGAGAGTTAAAAACTATAAAGAGAGTTAAAAACTATAAAGAAACACCAAAAAACTACAAAGAGACGCTAAAACACTACAAAGAGACGCTAAAAAACTATAAAGAGACGCTAAAAACTACAAAAGAGACACTAAAACACTACAAAGAAACACCAAAAAACTACAAAGAGAGTTAAAAACTACAGAGACGCTAAAAAACTACAAAGAGAGTTAAAAACTACAAAGAGACGCTAAAAACTACAAAGACACGCAAAAAACTACAAAGAGACAAAAAAAACTACAAAGAGACGCTAAAAAACTACAAAGAGAGTTAAAAACTATAAAGAGAGTTAAAAACTACAAAGAGAGTTAAAAACTATAAAGAAACACCAAAAAACTACAAAGAGATGCTAAAACACTACAAAGAGACGCTAAAAAACTATAAAGAGACACTAAAAAACTACAAAGAGAGTTAAAAACTACAGAGACGCTAAAAAACTACAAAGAGAGTTAAAAACTACAAAGAGACGCTAAAAACTACAAAGACACGCAAAAAACTACAAAGAGACAAAAAAACTACAAAGAGACGCTAAAAAACTACAAAGAGAGTTAAAAACTATAAAGAGAGTTAAAAACTACAAAGAGAGTTAAAAACTATAAAGAAACACCAAAAAACTACAAAGAGACGCTAAAACACTACAAAGAGACGCTAAAAACTATAAAGAGATGCAAAAAACTACAAAGAAACACCAAAAAACTACAAAGAAACACCAAAAAACTACAAAGAAACACCAAAAAACTACAAAGAGAGTTAAAAACTACAAAGAGACGCTAAAACACTACAAAGAAACACCAAAAAACTACAAAGCGACGCTAAAACACTACAAAGAAACACCAAAAAACTACAAAGAGACGCTAAAAACTACAAAGAGACACAAAAAAACTACAAAGAAATACCAAAAAACTACAAAGAGACACTAAAACACTACAAAGAGACGCTAGAAACTAGAAAGAGAGTTAAAAACTAGAAAGAGACGCTAAAACACTACAAAGAAACACCAAAAAACTACAAAGAGACGCAAAAAACTACAAAGAGACACAAAAAACTACAAAGAAACACAAAAAAACTACAAAGAGACGCTAAAACACTACAAAGAGACGCTAAAAAACTATAAAGAGACGCTAAAAACTACAAAAGAGACACTAAAAAACTACAAAGAGAGTTAAAAACTACAGAGACGCTAAAAAACTACAAAGAGAGTTAAAAACTACAAAGAGACGCTAAAAACTACAAAGACACGCAAAAAACTACAAAGAGACAAAAAAAACTACAAAGAGAGTTAAAAACTATAAAGAGAGTTAAAAACTACAAAGAGAGTTAAAAACTATAAAGAAACACCAAAAAACTACAAAGAGATGCTAAAACACTACAAAGAGACGCTAAAAAACTATAAAGAGACACTAAAAAACTACAAAGAGAGTTAAAAACTACAGAGACGCTAAAAAACTACAAAGAGAGTTAAAAACTACAAAGAGACGCTAAAAACTACAAAGACACGCAAAAAACTACAAAGAGACAAAAAAACTACAAAGAGACGCTAAAAAACTACAAAGAGAGTTAAAAACTATAAAGAGAGTTAAAAACTACAAAGAGAGTTAAAAACTATAAAGAAACACCAAAAAACTACAAAGAGACGCTAAAACACTACAAAGAGACGCTAAAAACTATAAAGAGATGCAAAAAACTACAAAGAAACACCAAAAAACTACAAAGAAACACCAAAAAACTACAAAGAGAGTTAAAAACTACAAAGAGACGCTAAAACACTACAAAGAAAGACCAAAAAACTACAAAGAGACGCTAAAACACTACAAAGAAACACCAAAAAACTACAAAGAGACGCTAAAAACTACAAAGAGACACAAAAAAACTACAAAGAAACACCAAAAAACTACAAAGAGACACTAAAACACTAAAAAGAGACGCTAGAAACTAGAAAGAGAGTTAAAAACTACAAAGAGACGCTAAAAAACTACAGAGACGCTAAAAACTATAAAGAGACGCAAAAAAACTACAAAGAGACGCTAAAACACTACAAAGAGACGCTAAAAACTACAAAGAGACACAAAAAACTACAAAGAAACACAAAAAAACTACAAAGAGACGCTAAAACACTACAAAGAAACACCAAAAAACTACAAAGAGACGCTAAAAACTACAAAGAGACACAAAAAAACTACAAAGAAACACCAAAAAACTACAGAGACACTAAAACACTAAAAAGAGACGCTAGAAACTAGAAAGAGAGTTAAAAACTACAAAGAGACGCTAAAAAACTACAGAGACGCTAAAAACTATAAAGAGACGCAAAAAAACTACAAAGAGACGCTAAAACACTACAAAGAGACGCTAAAAACTACAAAGAGACACAAAAAACTACAAAGAAACACAAAAAAACTACAAAGAGACGCTAAAACACTACAAAGAGACGCTAAAAAACTATAAAGAAAGACCAAAAAACTACAAAGAGAGTTAAAAACTACAGAGACGCTAAAAAACTACAAAGAGAGTTAAAAACTACAAAGAGACGCTAAAAACTACAAAGACACGCAAAAAACTACAAAGAGACAAAAAAAACTACAAAGAGACGCTAAAAAACTACAAAGAGAGTTAAAAACTATAAAGAGAGTTAAAAACTACAAAGAGAGTTAAAAACTATAAAGAAACACCAAAAAACTACAAAGAGATGCTAAAACACTACAAAGAGACGCTAAAAAACTATAAAGAGACACTAAAAAACTACAAAGAGAGTTAAAAACTACAGAGACGCTAAAAAACTACAAAGAGAGTTAAAAACTACAAAGAGACGCTAAAAACTACAAAGACACGCAAAAAACTACAAAGAGACAAAAAAACTACAAAGAGACGCTAAAAAACTACAAAGAGAGTTAAAAACTATAAAGAGAGTTAAAAACTACAAAGAGAGTTAAAAACTATAAAGAAACACCAAAAAACTACAAAGAGACACTAAAACACTACAAAGAGACGCTAGAAACTAGAAAGAGTGTTAAAAACTAGAAAGAGACGCTAAAACACTACAAAGAAACACCAAAAAACTACAAAGAGACGCTAAAAACTACAAAGAGACACAAAAAACTACAAAGAAACACAAAAAAACTACAAAGAGACGCTAAAACACTACAAAGAGACGCTAAAAAACTATAAAGAGACGCTAAAAACTACAAAAGAGACACTAAAAAACTACAAAGAGAGTTAAAAACTACAGAGACGCTTAAAAACTAGAAAGAGACGCTAAAACACTACAAAGAAACACCAAAAAACTACAAAGACACGCAAAAAACTACAAAGAGACAAAAAAACTACAAAGAGACGCTAAAAAACTACAAAGAGAGTTAAAAACTATAAAGAGAGTTAAAAACTACAAAGAGAGTTAAAAACTATAAAGAAACACCAAAAAACTACAAAGAGACGCTAAAACACTACAAAGAGACGCTAAAAAACTATAAAGAGACGCTAAAAACTACAAAAGAGACACTAAAACACTACAAAGAAAAAACCAAAAAAATACAAAGAGAGTTAAAAACTACAGAGACGCTAAAAAACTACAAAGAGAGTTAAAAACTACAAAGAGACGCTAAAAACTACAAAGACACGCAAAAAACTACAAAGAGACAAAAAAAACTACAAAGAGACGCTAAAAAACTACAAAGAGAGTTAAAAACTATAAAGAGAGTTAAAAACTACAAAGAGAGTTAAAAACTATAAAGAAACACCAAAAAACTACAAAGAGATGCTAAAACACTACAAAGAGACGCTAAAAAACTATAAAGAGACACTAAAAAACTACAAAGAGAGTTAAAAACTACAGAGACGCTAAAAAACTACAAAGAGAGTTAAAAACTACAAAGAGACGCTAAAAACTACATAGACACGCAAAAAACTACAAAGAGACAAAAAAACTACAAAGAGACGCTAAAAAACTACAAAGAGAGTTAAAAACTATAAAGAGAGTTAAAAACTATAAAGAAACACCAAAAAACTACAAAGAGACGCTAAAACACTACAAAGAGACGCTAAAAAACTATAAAGAGACGCTAAAAACTACAAAAGAGACACTAAAACACTACAAAGAAACATCAAAAAACTACAAAGAGAGTTAAAAACTACAGAGACGCTAAAAAACTACAAAGAGAGTTAAAAACTACAAAGAGACGCTAAAAACTACAAAGACACGCAAAAAACTACAAAGAGACAAAAAAAACTACAAAGAGACGCTAAAAAACTACAAAGAGAGTTAAAAACTATAAAGAGAGTTAAAAACTACAAAGAGAGTTAAAAACTATAAAGAAACACCAAAAAACTACAAAGAGATGCTAAAACACTACAAAGAGACGCTAAAAAACTATAAAGAGACACTAAAAAACTACAAAGAGAGTTAAAAACTACAGAGACGCTAAAAAACTACAAAGAGAGTTAAAAACTACAAAGAGACGCTAAAAACTACAAAGACACGCAAAAAACTACAAAGAGACAAAAAAACTACAAAGAGACGCTAAAAAACTACAAAGAGAGTTAAAAACTATAAAGAGAGTTAAAAACTACAAAGAGAGTTAAAAACTATAAAGAAACACCAAAAAACTACAAAGAGACGCTAAAACACTACAAAGAGACGCTAAAAACTATAAAGAGATGCAAAAAACTACAAAGAAACACCAAAAAACTACAAAGAAACACCAAAAAACTACAAAGAAACACCAAAAAACTACAAAGAGAGTTAAAAACTACAAAGAGACGCTAAAACACTACAAAGAAACACCAAAAAACTACAAAGCGACGCTAAAACACTACAAAGAAACACCAAAAAACTACAAAGAGACGCTAAAAACTACAAAGAGACACAAAAAAACTACAAAGAAATACCAAAAAACTACAAAGAGACACTAAAACACTACAAAGAGACGCTAGAAACTAGAAAGAGAGTTAAAAACTAGAAAGAGACGCTAAAACACTACAAAGAAACACCAAAAAACTACAAAGAGACGCTAAAAACTACAAAGAGACACAAAAAACTACAGAGAAACACAAAAAAACTACAAAGAGACGCTAAAACACTACAAAGAGACGCTAAAAAACTATAAAGAGACGCTAAAAACTACAAAAGAGACACTAAAAAACTACAAAGAGAGTTAAAAACTACAGAGACGCTAAAAAACTACAAAGAGAGTTAAAAACTACAAAGAGACGCTAAAAACTACAAAGACACGCAAAAAACTACAAAGAGACAAAAAAAAACTACAAAGAGAGTTAAAAACTATAAAGAGAGTTAAAAACTACAAAGAGAGTTAAAAACTATAAAGAAACACCAAAAAACTACAAAGAGATGCTAAAACACTACAAAGAGACGCTAAAAAACTATAAAGAGACACTAAAAAACTACAAAGAGAGTTAAAAACTACAGAGACGCTAAAAAACTACAAAGAGAGTTAAAAACTACAAAGAGACGCTAAAAACTACAAAGACACGCAAAAAACTACAAAGAGACAAAAAAACTACAAAGAGACGCTAAAAAACTACAAAGAGAGTTAAAAACTATAAAGAGAGTTAAAAACTACAAAGAGAGTTAAAAACTATAAAGAAACACCAAAAAACTACAAAGAGACGCTAAAACACTACAAAGAGACGCTAAAAACTATAAAGAGATGCAAAAAACTACAAAGAAACACCAAAAAACTACAAAGAAACACCAAAAAACTACAAAGAGAGTTAAAAACTACAAAGAGACGCTAAAACACTACAAAGAAAGACCAAAAAACTACAAAGAGACGCTAAAACACTACAAAGAAACACCAAAAAACTACAAAGAGACGCTAAAAACTACAAAGAGACACAAAAAAACTACAAAGAAACACCAAAAAACTACAAAGAGACACTAAAACACTAAAAAGAGACGCTAGAAACTAGAAAGAGAGTTAAAAACTACAAAGAGACGCTAAAAAACTACAGAGACGCTAAAAACTATAAAGAGACGCAAAAAAACTACAAAGAGACGCTAAAACACTACAAAGAGACGCTAAAAACTACAAAGAGACACAAAAAACTACAAAGAAACACAAAAAAACTACAAAGAGACGCTAAAACACTACAAAGAAACACCAAAAAACTACAAAGAGACGCTAAAAACTACAAAGAGACACAAAAAAACTACAAAGAAACACCAAAAAACTACAGAGACACTAAAACACTAAAAAGAGACGCTAGAAACTAGAAAGAGAGTTAAAAACTACAAAGAGACGCTAAAAAACTACAGAGACGCTAAAAACTATAAAGAGACGCAAAAAAACTACAAAGAGACGCTAAAACACTACAAAGAGACGCTAAAAACTACAAAGAGACACAAAAAACTACAAAGAAACACAAAAAAACTACAAAGAGACGCTAAAACACTACAAAGAGACGCTAAAAAACTATAAAGAAAGACCAAAAAACTACAAAGAGAGTTAAAAACTACAGAGACGCTAAAAAACTACAAAGAGAGTTAAAAACTACAAAGAGACGCTAAAAACTACAAAGACACGCAAAAAACTACAAAGAGACAAAAAAAACTACAAAGAGACGCTAAAAAACTACAAAGAGAGTTAAAAACTATAAAGAGAGTTAAAAACTACAAAGAGAGTTAAAAACTATAAAGAAACACCAAAAAACTACAAAGAGATGCTAAAACACTACAAAGAGACGCTAAAAAACTATAAAGAGACACTAAAAAACTACAAAGAGAGTTAAAAACTACAGAGACGCTAAAAAACTACAAAGAGAGTTAAAAACTACAAAGAGACGCTAAAAACTACAAAGACACGCAAAAAACTACAAAGAGACAAAAAAACTACAAAGAGACGCTAAAAAACTACAAAGAGAGTTAAAAACTATAAAGAGAGTTAAAAACTACAAAGAGAGTTAAAAACTATAAAGAAACACCAAAAAACTACAAAGAGACGCTAAAACACTACAAAGAGACGCTAAAAACTATAAAGAGATGCAAAAAACTACAAAGAAACACCAAAAAACTACAAAGAAACACCAAAAAACTACAAAGAAACACCAAAAAACTACAAAGAGAGTTAAAAACTACAAAGAGACGCTAAAACACTACAAAGAAACACCAAAAAACTACAAAGCGACGCTAAAACACTACAAAGAAACACCAAAAAACTACAAAGAGACGCTAAAAACTACAAAGAGACACAAAAAAACTACAAAGAAATACCAAAAAACTACAAAGAGACACTAAAACACTACAAAGAGACGCTAGAAACTAGAAAGAGAGTTAAAAACTAGAAAGAGACGCTAAAACACTACAAAGAAACACCAAAAAACTACAAAGAGACGCTAAAAACTACAAAGAGACACAAAAAACTACAAAGAAACACAAAAAAACTACAAAGAGACGCTAAAACACTACAAAGAGACGCTAAAAAACTATAAAGAGACGCTAAAAACTACAAAAGAGACACTAAAAAACTACAAAGAGAGTTAAAAACTACAGAGACGCTAAAAAACTACAAAGAGAGTTAAAAACTACAAAGAGACGCTAAAAACTACAAAGACACGCAAAAAACTACAAAGAGACAAAAAAAACTACAAAGAGAGTTAAAAACTATAAAGAGAGTTAAAAACTACAAAGAGAGTTAAAAACTATAAAGAAACACCAAAAAACTACAAAGAGATGCTAAAACACTACAAAGAGACGCTAAAAAACTATAAAGAGACACTAAAAAACTACAAAGAGAGTTAAAAACTACAGAGACGCTAAAAAACTACAAAGAGAGTTAAAAACTACAAAGAGACGCTAAAAACTACAAAGACACGCAAAAAACTACAAAGAGACAAAAAAACTACAAAGAGACGCTAAAAAACTACAAAGAGAGTTAAAAACTATAAAGAGAGTTAAAAACTACAAAGAGAGTTAAAAACTATAAAGAAACACCAAAAAACTACAAAGAGACGCTAAAACACTACAAAGAGACGCTAAAAACTATAAAGAGATGCAAAAAACTACAAAGAAACACCAAAAAACTACAAAGAAACACCAAAAAACTACAAAGAGAGTTAAAAACTACAAAGAGACGCTAAAACACTACAAAGAAACACCAAAAAACTACAAAGAGACGCTAAAACACTACAAAGAAACACCAAAAAACTACAAAGAGACGCTAAAAACTACAAAGAGACACAAAAAAACTACAAAGAAACACCAAAAAACTACAAAGAGACACTAAAACACTAAAAAGAGACGCTAGAAACTAGAAAGAGAGTTAAAAACTACAAAGAGACGCTAAAAAACTACAGAGACGCTAAAAACTATAAAGAGACGCAAAAAAACTACAAAGAGACGCTAAAACACTACAAAGAGACGCTAAAAACTACAAAGAGACACAAAAAACTACAAAGAAACACAAAAAAACTACAAAGAGACGCTAAAACACTACAAAGAAACACCAAAAAACTACAAAGAGACGCTAAAAACTACAAAGAGACGCTAAAAAACTACAAAGAGAGTTAAAAACTATAAAGAGAGTTAAAAACTACAAAGAGAGTTAAAAACTATAAAGAAACACCAAAAAACTACAAAGAGACGCTAAAACACTACAAAGAGACGCTAAAAACTATAAAGAGATGCAAAAAACTACAAAGAAACACCAAAAAACTACAAAGAAACACCAAAAAACTACAAAGAAACACCAAAAAACTACAAAGAGAGTTAAAAACTACAAAGAGACGCTAAAACACTACAAAGAAACACCAAAAAACTACAAAGCGACGCTAAAACACTACAAAGAAACACCAAAAAACTACAAAGAGACGCTAAAAACTACAAAGAGACACAAAAAAACTACAAAGAAATACCAAAAAACTACAAAGAGACACTAAAACACTACAAAGAGACGCTAGAAACTAGAAAGAGAGTTAAAAACTAGAAAGAGACGCTAAAACACTACAAAGAAACACCAAAAAACTACAAAGAGACGCTAAAAACTACAAAGAGACACAAAAAACTACAAAGAAACACAAAAAAACTACAAAGAGACGCTAAAACACTACAAAGAGACGCTAAAAAACTATAAAGAGACGCTAAAAACTACAAAAGAGACACTAAAAAACTACAAAGAGAGTTAAAAACTACAGAGACGCTAAAAAACTACAAAGAGAGTTAAAAACTACAAAGAGACGCTAAAAACTACAAAGACACGCAAAAAACTACAAAGAGACAAAAAAAACTACAAAGAGAGTTAAAAACTATAAAGAGAGTTAAAAACTACAAAGAGAGTTAAAAACTATAAAGAAACACCAAAAAACTACAAAGAGATGCTAAAACACTACAAAGAGACGCTAAAAAACTATAAAGAGACACTAAAAAACTACAAAGAGAGTTAAAAACTACAGAGACGCTAAAAAACTACAAAGAGAGTTAAAAACTACAAAGAGACGCTAAAAACTACAAAGACACGCAAAAAACTACAAAGAGACAAAAAAACTACAAAGAGACGCTAAAAAACTACAAAGAGAGTTAAAAACTATAAAGAGAGTTAAAAACTACAAAGAGAGTTAAAAACTATAAAGAAACACCAAAAAACTACAAAGAGACGCTAAAACACTACAAAGAGACGCTAAAAACTATAAAGAGATGCAAAAAACTACAAAGAAACACCAAAAAACTACAAAGAAACACCAAAAAACTACATAGAAACACCAAAAAACTACAAAGAGAGTTAAAAACTACAAAGAGACGCTAAAACACTACAAAGAAACACCAAAAAACTACAAAGAGACGCTAAAACACTACAAAGAAACACCAAAAAACTACAAAGAGACGCTAAAAACTACAAAGAGACACAAAAAAACTACAAAGAAACACCAAAAAACTACAAAGAGACACTAAAACACTAAAAAGAGACGCTAGAAACTAGAAAGAGAGTTAAAAACTACAAAGAGACGCTAAAAAACTACAGAGACGCTAAAAACTATAAAGAGACGCAAAAAAACTACAAAGAGACGCTAAAACACTACAAAGAGACGCTAAAAACTACAAAGAGACACAAAAAACTACAAAGAAACACAAAAAAACTACAAAGAGACGCTAAAACACTACAAAGAAACACCAAAAAACTACAAAGAGACGCTAAAAACTACAAAGAGACACAAAAAAACTACAAAGAAACACCAAAAAACTACAAAGAGACACTAAAACACTAAAAAGAGACGCTAGAAACTAGAAAGAGAGTTAAAAACTACAAAGAGACGCTAAAAAACTACAGAGACGCTAAAAACTATAAAGAGACGCAAAAAAACTACAAAGAGACGCTAAAACACTACAAAGAGACGCTAAAAACTACAAAGAGACACAAAAAACTACAAAGAAACACAAAAAAACTACAAAGAGACGCTAAAACACTACAAAGAGACGCTAAAAAACTATAAAGAAAGACCAAAAAACTACAAAGAGAGTTAAAAACTACAGAGACGCTAAAAAACTACAAAGAGAGTTAAAAACTACAAAGAGACGCTAAAAACTACAAAGACACGCAAAAAACTACAAAGAGACAAAAAAAACTACAAAGAGACGCTAAAAAACTACAAAGAGAGTTAAAAACTATAAAGAGAGTTAAAAACTACAAAGAGAGTTAAAAACTATAAAGAAACACCAAAAAACTACAAAGAGATGCTAAAACACTACAAAGAGACGCTAAAAAACTATAAAGAGACACTAAAAAACTACAAAGAGAGTTAAAAACTACAGAGACGCTAAAAAACTACAAAGAGAGTTAAAAACTACAAAGAGACGCTAAAAACTACAAAGACACGCAAAAAACTACAAAGAGACAAAAAAACTACAAAGAGACGCTAAAAAACTACAAAGAGAGTTAAAAACTATAAAGAGAGTTAAAAACTACAAAGAGAGTTAAAAACTATAAAGAAACACCAAAAAACTACAAAGAGACGCTAAAACACTACAAAGAGACGCTAAAAACTATAAAGAGATGCAAAAAACTACAAAGAAACACCAAAAAACTACAAAGAAACACCAAAAAACTACAAAGAAACACCAAAAAACTACAAAGAGAGTTAAAAACTACAAAGAGACGCTAAAACACTACAAAGAAACACCAAAAAACTACAAAGAGACGCTAAAAACTACAAAGAGACACAAAAAAACTACAAAGAAACACCAAAAAACTACAAAGAGACACTAAAACACTACAAAGAGACGCTAGAAACTAGAAAGAGTGTTAAAAACTAGAAAGAGACGCTAAAACACTACAAAGAAACACCAAAAAACTACAAAGAGACGCTAAAAACTACAAAGAGACACAAAAAACTACAAAGAAACACAAAAAAACTACAAAGAGACGCTAAAACACTACAAAGAGACGCTAAAAAACTATAAAGAGACGCTAAAAACTACAAAAGAGACACTAAAAAACTACAAAGAGAGTTAAAAACTACAGAGACGCTTAAAAACTAGAAAGAGACGCTAAAACACTACAAAGAAACACCAAAAAACTACAAAGACACGCAAAAAACTACAAAGAGACAAAAAAACTACAAAGAGACGCTAAAAAACTACAAAGAGAGTTAAAAACTATAAAGAGAGTTAAAAACTACAAAGAGAGTTAAAAACTATAAAGAAACACCAAAAAACTACAAAGAGACGCTAAAACACTACAAAGAGACGCTAAAAAACTATAAAGAGACGCTAAAAACTACAAAAGAGACACTAAAACACTACAAAGAAAAAACCAAAAAAATACAAAGAGAGTTAAAAACTACAGAGACGCTAAAAAACTACAAAGAGAGTTAAAAACTATAAAGAGAGTTAAAAACTACAAAGAGAGTTAAAAACTATAAAGAAACACCAAAAAACTACAAAGAGATGCTAAAACACTACAAAGAGACGCTAAAAAACTATAAAGAGACACTAAAAAACTACAAAGAGAGTTAAAAACTACAGAGACGCTAAAAAACTACAAAGAGAGTTAAAAACTACAAAGAGACGCTAAAAACTACAAAGACACGCAAAAAACTACAAAGAGACAAAAAAACTACAAAGAGACGCTAAAAAACTACAAAGAGAGTTAAAAACTATAAAGAGAGTTAAAAACTACAAAGAGAGTTAAAAACTATAAAGAAACACCAAAAAACTACAAAGAGACGCTAAAACACTACAAAGAGACGCTAAAAACTATAAAGAGATGCAAAAAACTACAAAGAAACACCAAAAAACTACAAAGAGACACTAAAACACTACAAAGAGACGCTAGAAACTAGAAAGAGAGTTAAAAACTAGAAAGAGACGCTAAAACACTACAAAGAAACACCAAAAAACTACAAAGAGACGCTAAAAACTACAAAGAGACACAAAAAACTACAAAGAAACACAAAAAAACTACAAAGAGACGCTAAAACACTACAAAGAGACGCTAAAAAACTATAAAGAGACGCTAAAAACTACAAAAGAGACACTAAAAAACTACAAAGAGAGTTAAAAACTACAGAGACGCTAAAAAACTACAAAGAAAGTTAAAAACTACAAAGAGACGCTAAAAACTACAAAGACACGCAAAAAACTACAAAGAGACAAAAAAAACTACAAAGAGAGTTAAAAACTATAAAGAGAGTTAAAAACTACAAAGAGAGTTAAAAACTATAAAGAAACACCAAAAAACTACAAAGAGATGCTAAAACACTACAAAGAGACGCTAAAAAACTATAAAGAGACACTAAAAAACTACAAAGAGAGTTAAAAACTACAGAGACGCTAAAAAACTACAAAGAGAGTTAAAAACTACAAAGAGACGCTAAAAACTACAAAGACATGCAAAAAACTACAAAGAGACAAAAAAACTACAAAGAGACGCTAAAAAACTACAAAGAGAGTTAAAAACTATAAAGAGAGTTAAAAACTACAAAGAGAGTTAAAAACTATAAAGAAACACCAAAAAACTACAAAGAGACGCTAAAACACTACAAAGAGACGCTAAAAACTATAAAGAGATGCAAAAAACTACAAAGAAACACCAAAAAACTACAAAGAAACACCAAAAAACTACAAAGAAACACCAAAAAACTACAAAGAAACACCAAAAAACTACAAAGAGAGTTAAAAACTACAAAGAGACGCTAAAACACTACAAAGAAACACCAAAAAACTACAAAGAGACGCTAAAAACTACAAAGAGACGCAAAAAAACTACAAAGAGAGTTAAAAACTACAGAGACGCTAAAAAACTACAAAGAGAGTTAAAAACTACAAAGAGACGCTAAAAACTACAAAGAGACACAAAAAACTACAAAGAAACACAAAAAAACTACAAAGAAACACCAAAAAACTACAAAGAGTTAAAAACTACAAAGAGACGCTAAAACACTACAAAGAAACACCAAAAAACTACAAAGAGACGCTAAAACACCACAAAGAGACGCTAAAAACTACAAAGAGACAAAAAAAAACGACAAAGAAACAATAAAAAAACTACAAAGAGACGCTAAAACACTACAAAGAAACACCAAAAAACTACAAAGAGACGCTAGAAACTAGAAAGAGAGTTAAAAACTAGAAAGAGACGCTAAAACACTACAAAGAGACGCTAAAAACTACAAAGAGACACAAAAAAACTACAAAGAAACACCAAAAAACTACAAAGACACACTAAAACACTACAAAGAGACGCTAGAAACTAGAAAGAGAGTTAAAAACTAGAAAGAGATGCTAAAACACTACAAAGAGATGCTAAAAAACTACAGAGACGCTAAAAACTATAAAGAGACGCAAAAAAACTACAAAGAGACGCTAAAACACTACAAAGAGACGCTAAAAACTACAAAGAGACACAAAAAACTACAAAGAAACACAAAAAAATTACAAAGAGACGCTAAAACACTACAAAGAGACGCTAAAAAACTATAAAGAGATGCTAAAAACTACAAAAGAGACACTAAAACACTACAAAGAAACACCAAAAAACTACAAAGAGAGTTAAAAACTACAGAGACGCTAAAAAACTACAAAGAGAGTTAAAAACTACAAAGAGACGCTAAAAACTACAAAGACACGCAAAAAACTACAAAGAGACAAAAAAACTACAAAGAGACGCTAAAAAACTACAAAGAGAGTTAAAAACTATAAAGAGAGTTAAAAACTACAAAGAGAGTTAAAAACTATAAAGAAACACCAAAAAACTACAAAGAGACGCTAAAACACTACAAAGAGACGCTAAAAACTATAAAGAGATGCAAAAAACTACAAAGAAACACCAAAAAACTACAAAGAAACACCAAAAAACTACAAAGAAACACCAAAAAACTACAAAGAGAGTTAAAAACTACAAAGAGACGCTAAAACACTACAAAGAAACACCAAAAAACTACAAAGAGACACTAAAACACTAAAAAGAGACGCTAGAAACTAGAAAGAGAGTTAAAAACTACAAAGAGACGCTAAAAAACTACAGAGACGCTAAAAACTATAAAGAGACGCAAAAAAACTACAAAGAGACGCTAAAACACTACAAAGAGACGCTAAAAACTACAAAGAGACACAAAAAACTACAAAGAAACACAAAAAAACTACAAAGAGACGCTAAAACACTACAAAGAGACGCTAAAAAACTATAAAGAAACACCAAAAAACTACAAAGAGAGTTAAAAACTACAGAGACGCTAAAAAACTACAAAGAGAGTTAAAAACTACAAAGAGACGCTAAAAACTACAAAGACACGCAAAAAACTACAAAGAGACAAAAAAAACTACAAAGAGACGCTAAAAAACTACAAAGAGAGTTAAAAACTATAAAGAGAGTTAAAAACTACAAAGAGAGTTAAAAACTATAAAGAAACACCAAAAAACTACAAAGAGATGCTAAAACACTACAAAGACACGCTAAAAAACTATAAAGAGACACTAAAAAATTACAAAGAGAGTTAAAAACTACAGAGACGCTAAAAAACTACAAAGAGAGTTAAAAACTACAAAGAGATGCTAAAAACTACAAAGACACGCAAAAAACTACAAAGAGACAAAAAAACTACAAAGAGACGCTAAAAAACTACAAAGAGAGTTAAAAACTATAAAGAGAGTTAAAAACTACAAAGAGAGTTAAAAACTATAAAGAAACACCAAAAAACTACAAAGAGACGCTAAAACACTACAAAGAGACGCTAAAAACTATAAAGAGATGCAAAAAACTACAAAGAAACACCAAAAAACTACAAAGAAACACCAAAAAACTACAAAGAGAGTTAAAAACTACAAAGAGACACAAAAAAACTACAAAGAAACACCAAAAAACTACAAAGAGACACTAAAACACTACAAAGAGACGCTAGAAACTAGAAAGAGTGTTAAAAACTAGAAAGAGACGCTAAAACACTACAAAGAAACACCAAAAAACTACAAAGAGACGCTAAAAACTACAAAGAGACACAAAAAACTACAAAGAGACGCTAAAACACTACAAAGAGACGCTAAAAAACTATAAAGAGACGCTAAAAACTACAAAAGAGACACTAAAAAACTACAAAGAGAGTTAAAAACTACAGAGACGCTTAAAAACTAGAAAGAGACGCTAAAACACTACAAAGAAACACCAAAAAACTACAAAGACACGCAAAAAACTACAAAGAGACAAAAAAACTACAAAGAGACGCTAAAAAACTACAAAGAGAGTTAAAAACTATAAAGAGAGTTAAAAACTACAAAGAGAGTTAAAAACTATAAAGAAACACCAAAAAACTACAAAGAGACACTAAAACACTACAAAGAGACGCTAGAAACTAGAAAGAGAGTTAAAAACTAGAAAGAGACGCTAAAACACTACAAAGAAACACCAAAAAACTACAAAGAGACGCTAAAAACTACAAAGAGACACAAAAAACTACAAAGAAACACAAAAAAACTACAAAGAGACGCTAAAACACTACAAAGAGACGCTAAAAAACTATAAAGAGACGCTAAAAACTACAAAAGAGACACTAAAACACTACAAAGAAAGACCAAAAAACTACAAAGAGAGTTAAAAACTACAGAGACGCTAAAAAACTACAAAGAGAGTTAAAAACTACAAAGAGACGCTAAAAACTACAGACACGCAAAAAACTACAAAGAGACAAAAAAAACTACAAAGAGACGCTAAAAAACTACAAAGAGAGTTAAAAACTATAAAGAAACACCAAAAAACTACAAAGAGATGCTAAAACACTACAAAGAGACGCTAAAAAACTATAAAGAGACACTAAAAAACTACAAAGAGAGTTAAAAACTACAGAGACGCTAAAAAACTACAAAGAGAGTTAAAAACTACAAAGAGACGCTAAAAACTACAAAGACACGCAAAAAACTACAAAGAGACAAAAAAACTACAAAGAGACGCTAAAAAACTACAAAGAGAGTTAAAAACTATAAAGAGAGTTAAAAACTACAAAGAGAGTTAAAAACTATAAAGAAACACCAAAAAACTACAAAGAGACGCTAAAACACTACAAAGAGACGCTAAAAACTATAAAGAGATGCAAAAAACTACAAAGAAACACCAAAAAACTACAAAGAAACACCAAAAAACTACAAAGAAACACCAAAAAACTACAAAGAGAGTTAAAAACTACAAAGAGACGCTAAAACACTACAAAGAAACACCAAAAAACTACAAAGAGACGCTAAAACACTACAAAGAAACACCAAAAAACTACAAAGAGACGCTAAAAACTACAAAGAGACACAAAAAAACTACAAAGAAACACCAAAAAACTACAAAGAGACACTAAAACACTACAAAGAGACGCTAGAAACTAGAAAGAGAGTTAAAAACTAGAAAGAGACGCTAAAACACTACAAAGAAACACCAAAAAACTACAAAGAGACGCTAAAAACTACAAAGAGACACAAAAAACTACAAAGAAACACAAAAAAACTACAAAGAGACGCTAAAACACTACAAAGAGACGCTAAAAAACTATAAAGAGACGCTAAAAACTACAAAAGAGACACTAAAAAACTACAAAGAGAGTTAAAAACTACAGAGACGCTAAAAAACTACAAAGAGAGTTAAAAACTACAAAGAGACGCTAAAAACTACAAAGACACGCAAAAAACTACAAAGAGACAAAAAAAACTACAAAGAGAGTTAAAAACTATAAAGAGAGTTAAAAACTACAAAGAGAGTTAAAAACTATAAAGAAACACCAAAAAACTACAAAGAGACGCTAAAACACTACAAAGAGACGCTAAAAACTATAAAGAGATGCAAAAAACTACAAAGAAACACCAAAAAACTACAAAGAAACACCAAAAAACTACAAAGAAACACCAAAAAACTACAAAGAGAGTTAAAAACTACAAAGAGACGCTAAAACACTACAAAGAAACACCAAAAAACTACAAAGAGACGCTAAAACACTACAAAGAAACACCAAAAAACTACAAAGAGACGCTAAAAACTACAAAGAGACACAAAAAAACTACAAAGAAACACCAAAAAACTACAAAGAGACACTAAAACACTAAAAAGAGACGCTAGAAACTAGAAAGAGAGTTAAAAACTACAAAGAGACGCTAAAAAACTACAGAGACGCTAAAAACTATAAAGAGACGCAAAAAAACTACAAAGAGACGCTAAAACACTACAAAGAGACGCTAAAAACTACAAAGAGACACAAAAAACTACAAAGAAACACAAAAAAACTACAAAGAGACGCTAAAACACTACAAAGAGACGCTAAAAAACTATAAAGAAAGACCAAAAAACTACAAAGAGAGTTAAAAACTACAGAGACGCTAAAAAACTACAAAAGACAGTTAAAAACTACAAAGAGACGCTAAAAACTACAAAGACACGCAAAAAACTACAAAGAGACAAAAAAAACTACAAAGAGACGCTAAAAAACTACAAAGAGAGTTAAAAACTATAAAGAGAGTTAAAAACTACAAAGAGAGTTAAAAACTATAAAGAAACACCAAAAAACTACAAAGAGATGCTAAAACACTACAAAGAGACGCTAAAAAACTATAAAGAGACACTAAAAAACTACAAAGAGAGTTAAAAACTACAGAGACACTAAAAAACTACAAAGAGAGTTAAAAACTACAAAGAGACGCTAAAAACTACAAAGACACGCAAAAAACTACAAAGAGACAAAAAAACTACAAAGAGACGCTAAAAAACTACAAAGAGAGTTAAAAACTATAAAGAGAGTTAAAAACTACAAAGAGAGTTAAAAACTATAAAGAAACACCAAAAAACTACAAAGAGACGCTAAAACACTACAAAGAGACGCTAAAAACTATAAAGAGATGCAAAAAACTACAAAGAAACACCAAAAAACTACAAAGAAACACCAAAAAACTACAAAGAAACACCAAAAAACTACAAAGAGAGTTAAAAACTACAAAGAGACGCTAAAACACTACAAAGAAACACCAAAAAACTACAAAGAGACGCTAAAAACTACAAAGAGACACAAAAAAACTACAAAGAAACACCAAAAAACTACAAAGAGACACTAAAACACTACAAAGAGACGCTAGAAACTAGAAAGAGTGTTAAAAACTAGAAAGAGACGCTAAAACACTACAAAGAAACACCAAAAAACTACAAAGAGACGCTAAAAACTACAAAGAGACACAAAAAACTACAAAGAAACACAAAAAAACTACAAAGAGACGCTAAAACACTACAAAGAGACGCTAAAAAACTATAAAGAGACGCTAAAAACTACAAAAGAGACACTAAAAAACTACAAAGAGAGTTAAAAACTACAGAGACGCTTAAAAACTAGAAAGAGACGCTAAAACACTACAAAGAAACACCAAAAAACTACAAAGACACGCAAAAAACTACAAAGAGACAAAAAAACTACAAAGAGACGCTAAAAAACTACAAAGAGAGTTAAAAACTATAAAGAGAGTTAAAAACTACAAAGAGAGTTAAAAACTATAAAGAAACACCAAAAAACTACAAAGAGACGCTAAAACACTACAAAGAGACGCTAAAAAACTATAAAGAGACGCTAAAAACTACAAAAGAGACACTAAAACACTACAAAGAAAAAACCAAAAAAATACAAAGAGAGTTAAAAACTACAGAGACGCTAAAAAACTACAAAGAGAGTTAAAAACTACAAAGAGACGCTAAAAACTACAAAGACACGCAAAAAACTACAAAGAGACAAAAAAAACTACAAAGAGACGCTAAAAAACTACAAAGAGAGTTAAAAACTATAAAGAGAGTTAAAAACTACAAAGAGAGTTAAAAACTATAAAGAAACACCAAAAAACTACAAAGAGATGCTAAAACACTACAAAGAGACGCTAAAAAACTATAAAGAGACACTAAAAAACTACAAAGAGAGTTAAAAACTACAGAGACGCTAAAAAACTACAAAGAGAGTTAAAAACTACAAAGAGACGCTAAAAACTACATAGACACGCAAAAAACTACAAAGAGACAAAAAAACTACAAAGAGACGCTAAAAAACTACAAAGAGAGTTAAAAACTATAAAGAGAGTTAAAAACTACAAAGAGAGTTAAAAACTATAAAGAAACACCAAAAAACTACAAAGAGACGCTAAAACACTACAAAGAGACGCTAAAAACTATAAAGAGATGCAAAAAACTACAAAGAAACACCAAAAAACTACAAAGAAACACCAAAAAACTACAAAGAAACACCAAAAAACTACAAAGAGAGTTAAAAACTACAAAGAGACGCTAAAACACTACAAAGAAACACCAAAAAACTACAAAGAGACGCTAAAAACTACAAAGAGACACAAAAAAACTACAAAGAAACACCAAAAAACTACAAAGAGACACTAAAACACTACAAAGAGACGCTAGAAACTAGAAAGAGTGTTAAAAACTAGAAAGAGACGCTAAAACACTACAAAGAAACACCAAAAAACTACAAAGAGACGCTAAAAACTACAAAGAGACACAAAAAACTACAAAGAAACACAAAAAAACTACAAAGAGACGCTAAAACACTACAAAGAGACGCTAAAAAACTATAAAGAGACGCTAAAAACTACAAAAGAGACACTAAAAAACTACAAAGAGAGTTAAAAACTACAGAGACGCTTAAAAACTAGAAAGAGACGCTAAAACACTACAAAGAAATACCAAAAAACTACAAAGACACGCAAAAAACTACAAAGAGACAAAAAAACTACAAAGAGACGCTAAAAAACTACAAAGAGAGTTAAAAACTATAAAGAGAGTTAAAAACTACAAAGAGAGTTAAAAACTATAAAGAAACACCAAAAAACTACAAAGAGACGCTAAAACACTACAAAGAGACGCTAAAAAACTATAAAGAGACGCTAAAAACTACAAAAGAGACACTAAAACACTACAAAGAAACACCAAAAAACTACAAAGAGAGTTAAAAACTACAGAGACGCTAAAAAACTACAAAGAGAGTTAAAAACTACAAAGAGACGCTAAAAACTACAAAGACACGCAAAAAACTACAAAGAGACAAAAAAAACTACAAAGAGACGCTAAAAAACTACAAAGAGAGTTAAAAACTATAAAGAGAGTTAAAAACTACAAAGAGAGTTAAAAACTATATAGAAACACCAAAAAACTACAAAGAGATGCTAAAACACTACAAAGAGACGCTAAAAAACTATAAAGTGACACTAAAAAACTACAAAGAGAGTTAAAAACTACAGAGACGCTAAAAAACTACAAAGAGAGTTAAAAACTACAAAGAGACGCTAAAAACTACAAAGACACGCAAAAAACTACAAAGAGACAAAAAAACTACAAAGAGACGCTAAAAAACTACAAAGAGAGTTAAAAACTATAAAGAGAGTTAAAAACTACAAAGAGAGTTAAAAACTATAAAGAAACACCAAAAAACTACAAAGAGACGCTAAAACACTACAAAGAGACGCTAAAAACTATAAAGAGATGCAAAAAACTACAAAGAAACACCAAAAAACTACAAAGAAACACCAAAAAACTACAAAGAAACACCAAAAAACTACAAAGAGAGTTAAAAACTACAAAGAGACGCTAAAACACTACAAAGAAACACCAAAAAACTACAAAGCGACGCTAAAACACTACAAAGAAACACCAAAAAACTACAAAGAGACGCTAAAAACTACAAAGAGACACAAAAAAACTACAAAGAAATACCAAAAAACTACAAAGAGACACTAAAACACTACAAAGAGACGCTAGAAACTAGAAAGAGAGTTAAAAACTAGAAAGAGACGCTAAAACACTACAAAGAAACACCAAAAAACTACAAAGAGACGCTAAAAACTACAAAGAGACACAAAAAACTACAAAGAAACACAAAAAAACTACAAAGAGACGCTAAAACACTACAAAGAGACGCTAAAAAACTATAAAGAGACGCTAAAAACTACAAAAGAGACACTAAAAAACTACAAAGAGAGTTAAAAACTACAGAGACGCTAAAAAACTACAAAGAGAGTTAAAAACTACAAAGAGACGCTAAAAACTACAAAGACACGCAAAAAACTACAAAGAGACAAAAAAAACTACAAAGAGAGTTAAAAACTATAAAGAGAGTTAAAAACTACAAAGAGAGTTAAAAACTATAAAGAAACACCAAAAAACTACAAAGAGATGCTAAAACACTACAAAGAGACGCTAAAAAACTATAAAGAGACACTAAAAAACTACAAAGAGAGTTAAAAACTACAGAGACGCTAAAAAACTACAAAGAGAGTTAAAAACTACAAAGAGACGCTAAAAACTACAAAGACACGCAAAAAACTACAAAGAGACAAAAAAACTACAAAGAGACGCTAAAAAACTACAAAGAGAGTTAAAAACTATAAAGAGAGTTAAAAACTACAAAGAGAGTTAAAAACTATAAAGAAACACCAAAAAACTACAAAGAGACGCTAAAACACTACAAAGAGACGCTAAAAACTATAAAGAGATGCAAAAAACTACAAAGAAACACCAAAAAACTACAAAGAAACACCAAAAAACTACAAAGAGAGTTAAAAACTACAAAGAGACGCTAAAACACTACAAAGAAACACCAAAAAACTACAAAGAGACGCTAAAACACTACAAAGAAACACCAAAAAACTACAAAGAGACGCTAAAAACTACAAAGAGACACAAAAAAACTACAAAGAAACACCAAAAAACTACAAAGAGACACTAAAACACTAAAAAGAGACGCTAGAAACTAGAAAGAGAGTTAAAAACTACAAAGAGACGCTAAAAAACTACAGAGACGCTAAAAACTATAAAGAGACGCAAAAAAACTACAAAGAGACGCTAAAACACTACAAAGAGACGCTAAAAACTACAAAGAGACACAAAAAACTACAAAGAAACACAAAAAAACTACAAAGAGACGCTAAAACACTACAAAGAAACACCAAAAAACTACAAAGAGACGCTAAAAACTACAAAGAGACACAAAAAAACTACAAAGAAACACCAAAAAACTACAAAGAGACACTAAAACACTAAAAAGAGACGCTAGAAACTAGAAAGAGAGTTAAAAACTACAAAGAGACGCTAAAAAACTACAGAGACGCTAAAAACTATAAAGAGACGCAAAAAAACTACAAAGAGACGCTAAAACACTACAAAGAGACGCTAAAAACTACAAAGAGACACAAAAAACTACAAAGAAACACAAAAAAACTACAAAGAGACGCTAAAACACTACAAAGAGACGCTAAAAAACTATAAAGAAAGACCAAAAAACTACAAAGAGAGTTAAAAACTACAGAGACGCTAAAAAACTACAAAGAGAGTTAAAAACTACAAAGAGACGCTAAAAACTACAAAGACACGCAAAAAACTACAAAGAGACAAAAAAAACTACAAAGAGACGCTAAAAAACTACAAAGAGAGTTAAAAACTATAAAGAGAGTTAAAAACTACAAAGAGAGTTAAAAACTATAAAGAAACACCAAAAAACTACAAAGAGATGCTAAAACACTACAAAGAGACGCTAAAAAACTATAAAGAGACACTAAAAAACTACAAAGAGAGTTAAAAACTACAGAGACGCTAAAAAACTACAAAGAGAGTTAAAAACTACAAAGAGACGCTAAAAACTACAAAGACACGCAAAAAACTACAAAGAGACAAAAAAACTACAAAGAGACGCTAAAAAACTACAAAGAGAGTTAAAAACTATAAAGAGAGTTAAAAACTACAAAGAGAGTTAAAAACTATAAAGAAACACCAAAAAACTACAAAGAGACGCTAAAACACTACAAAGAGACGCTAAAAACTATAAAGAGATGCAAAAAACTACAAAGAAACACCAAAAAACTACAAAGAAACACCAAAAAACTACAAAGAAACACCAAAAAACTACAAAGAGAGTTAAAAACTACAAAGAGACGCTAAAACACTACAAAGAAACACCAAAAAACTACAAAGAGACGCTAAAAACTACAAAGAGACACAAAAAAACTACAAAGAAACACCAAAAAACTACAAAGAGACACTAAAACACTACAAAGAGACGCTAGAAACTAGAAAGAGTGTTAAAAACTAGAAAGAGACGCTAAAACACTACAAAGAAACACCAAAAAACTACAAAGAGACGCTAAAAACTACAAAGAGACACAAAAAACTACAAAGAAACACAAAAAAACTACAAAGAGACGCTAAAACACTACAAAGAGACGCTAAAAAACTATAAAGAGACGCTAAAAACTACAAAAGAGACACTAAAAAACTACAAAGAGAGTTAAAAACTACAGAGACGCTTAAAAACTAGAAAGAGACGCTAAAACACTACAAAGAAACACCAAAAAACTACAAAGACACGCAAAAAACTACAAAGAGACAAAAAAACTACAAAGAGACGCTAAAAAACTACAAAGAGAGTTAAAAACTATAAAGAGAGTTAAAAACTACAAAGAGAGTTAAAAACTATAAAGAAACACCAAAAAACTACAAAGAGACGCTAAAACACTACAAAGAGACGCTAAAAAACTATAAAGAGACGCTAAAAACTACAAAAGAGACACTAAAACACTACAAAGAAAAAACCAAAAAAATACAAAGAGAGTTAAAAACTACAGAGACGCTAAAAAACTACAAAGAGAGTTAAAAACTACAAAGAGACGCTAAAAACTACAAAGACACGCAAAAAACTACAAAGAGACAAAAAAAACTACAAAGAGACGCTAAAAAACTACAAAGAGAGTTAAAAACTATAAAGAGAGTTAAAAACTACAAAGAGAGTTAAAAACTATAAAGAAACACCAAAAAACTACAAAGAGATGCTAAAACACTACAAAGAGACGCTAAAAAACTATAAAGAGACACTAAAAAACTACAAAGACAGTTAAAAACTACAGAGACGCTAAAAAACTACAAAGAGAGTTAAAAACTACAAAGAGACGCTAAAAACTACATAGACACGCAAAAAACTACAAAGAGACAAAAAAACTACAAAGAGACGCTAAAAAACTACAAAGAGAGTTAAAAACTATAAAGAGAGTTAAAAACTACAAAGAGAGTTAAAAACTATAAAGAAACACCAAAAAACTACAAAGAGACGCTAAAACACTACAAAGAGACGCTAAAAACTATAAAGAGATGCAAAAAACTACAAAGAAACACCAAAAAACTACAAAGAAACACCAAAAAACTACAAAGAAACACCAAAAAACTACAAAGAGAGTTAAAAACTACAAAGAGACGCTAAAACACTACAAAGAAACACCAAAAAACTACAAAGAGACGCTAAAAACTACAAAGAGACACAAAAAAACTACAAAGAAACACCAAAAAACTACAAAGAGACACTAAAACACTACAAAGAGACGCTAGAAACTAGAAAGAGTGTTAAAAACTAGAAAGAGACGCTAAAACACTACAAAGAAACACCAAAAAACTACAAAGAGACGCTAAAAACTACAAAGAGACACAAAAAACTACAAAGAAACACAAAAAAACTACAAAGAGACGCTAAAACACTACAAAGAGACGCTAAAAAACTATAAAGAGACGCTAAAAACTACAAAAGAGACACTAAAAAACTACAAAGAGAGTTAAAAACTACAGAGACGCTTAAAAACTAGAAAGAGACGCTAAAACACTACAAAGAAATACCAAAAAACTACAAAGACACGCAAAAAACTACAAAGAGACAAAAAAACTACAAAGAGACGCTAAAAAACTACAAAGAGAGTTAAAAACTATAAAGAGAGTTAAAAACTACAAAGAGAGTTAAAAACTATAAAGAAACACCAAAAAACTACAAAGAGACGCTAAAACACTACAAAGAGACGCTAAAAAACTATAAAGAGACGCTAAAAACTACAAAAGAGACACTAAAACACTACAAAGAAACACCAAAAAACTACAAAGAGAGTTAAAAACTACAGAGACGCTAAAAAACTACAAAGAGAGTTAAAAACTACAAAGAGACGCTAAAAACTACAAAGACACGCAAAAAACTACAAAGAGACAAAAAAAACTACAAAGAGACGCTAAAAAACTACAAAGAGAGTTAAAAACTATAAAGAGAGTTAAAAACTACAAAGAGAGTTAAAAACTATAAAGAAACACCAAAAAACTACAAAGAGATGCTAAAACACTACAAAGAGACGCTAAAAAACTATAAAGAGACACTAAAAAACTACAAAGAGAGTTAAAAACTACAGAGACGCTAAAAAACTACAAAGAGAGTTAAAAACTACAAAGAGACGCTAAAAACTACAAAGACACGCAAAAAACTACAAAGAGACAAAAAAACTACAAAGAGACGCTAAAAAACTACAAAGAGAGTTAAAAACTATAAAGAGAGTTAAAAACTACAAAGAGAGTTAAAAACTATAAAGAAACACCAAAAAACTACAAAGAGACGCTAAAACACTACAAAGAGACGCTAAAAACTATAAAGAGATGCAAAAAACTACAAAGAAACACCAAAAAACTACAAAGAAACACCAAAAAACTACAAAGAAACACCAAAAAACTACAAAGAGAGTTAAAAACTACAAAGAGACGCTAAAACACTACAAAGAAACACCAAAAAACTACAAAGCGACGCTAAAACACTACAAAGAAACACCAAAAAACTACAAAGAGACGCTAAAAACTACAAAGAGACACAAAAAAACTACAAAGAAATACCAAAAAACTACAAAGAGACACTAAAACACTACAAAGAGACGCTAGAAACTAGAAAGAGAGTTAAAAACTAGAAAGAGACGCTAAAACACTACAAAGAAACACCAAAAAACTACAAAGAGACGCTAAAAACTACAAAGAGACACAAAAAACTACAAAGAAACACAAAAAAACTACAAAGAGACGCTAAAACACTACAAAGAGACGCTAAAAAACTATAAAGAGACGCTAAAAACTACAAAAGAGACACTAAAAAACTACAAAGAGAGTTAAAAACTACAGAGACGCTAAAAAACTACAAAGAGAGTTAAAAACTACAAAGAGACGCTAAAAACTACAAAGACACGCAAAAAACTACAAAGAGACAAAAAAAACTACAAAGAGAGTTAAAAACTATAAAGAGAGTTAAAAACTACAAAGAGAGTTAAAAACTATAAAGAAACACCAAAAAACTACAAAGAGATGCTAAAACACTACAAAGAGACGCTAAAAAACTATAAAGAGACACTAAAAAACTACAAAGAGAGTTAAAAACTACAGAGACGCTAAAAAACTACAAAGAGAGTTAAAAACTACAAAGAGACGCTAAAAACTACAAAGACACGCAAAAAACTACAAAGAGACAAAAAAACTACAAAGAGACGCTAAAAAACTACAAAGAGAGTTAAAAACTATAAAGAGAGTTAAAAACTACAAAGAGAGTTAAAAACTATAAAGAAACACCAAAAAACTACAAAGAGACGCTAAAACACTACAAAGAGACGCTAAAAACTATAAAGAGATGCAAAAAACTACAAAGAAACACCAAAAAACTACAAAGAAACACCAAAAAACTACAAAGAGAGTTAAAAACTACAAAGAGACGCTAAAACACTACAAAGAAACACCAAAAAACTACAAAGAGACGCTAAAACACTACAAAGAAACACCAAAAAACTACAAAGAGACGCTAAAAACTACAAAGAGACACAAAAAAACTACAAAGAAACACCAAAAAACTACAAAGAGACACTAAAACACTAAAAAGAGACGCTAGAAACTAGAAAGAGAGTTAAAAACTACAAAGAGACGCTAAAAAACTACAGAGACGCTAAAAACTATAAAGAGACGCAAAAAAACTACAAAGAGACGCTAAAACACTACAAAGAGACGCTAAAAACTACAAAGAGACACAAAAAACTACAAAGAAACACAAAAAAACTACAAAGAGACGCTAAAACACTACAAAGAAACACCAAAAAACTACAAAGAGACGCTAAAAACTACAAAGAGACACAAAAAAATTACAAAGAAACACCAAAAAACTACAAAGAGACACTAAAACACTAAAAAGAGACGCTAGAAACTAGAAAGAGAGTTAAAAACTACAAAGAGACGCTAAAAAACTACAGAGACGCTAAAAACTATAAAGAGACGCAAAAAAACTACAAAGAGACGCTAAAACACTACAAAGAGACGCTAAAAACTACAAAGAGACACAAAAAACTACAAAGAAACACAAAAAAACTACAAAGAGACGCTAAAACACTACAAAGAGACGCTAAAAAACTATAAAGAAAGACCAAAAAACTACAAAGAGAGTTAAAAACTACAGAGACGCTAAAAAACTACAAAGAGAGTTAAAAACTACAAAGAGACGCTAAAAACTACAAAGACACGCAAAAAACTACAAAGAGACAAAAAAAACTACAAAGAGACGCTAAAAAACTACAAAGAGAGTTAAAAACTATAAAGAGAGTTAAAAACTACAAAGAGAGTTAAAAACTATAAAGAAACACCAAAAAACTACAAAGAGATGCTAAAACACTACAAAGAGACGCTAAAAAACTATAAAGAGACACTAAAAAACTACAAAGAGAGTTAAAAACTACAGAGACGCTAAAAAACTACAAAGAGAGTTAAAAACTACAAAGAGACGCTAAAAACTACAAAGACACGCAAAAAACTACAAAGAGACAAAAAAACTACAAAGAGACGCTAAAAAACTACAAAGAGAGTTAAAAACTATAAAGAGAGTTAAAAACTACAAAGAGAGTTAAAAACTATAAAGAAACACCAAAAAACTACAAAGAGACGCTAAAACACTACAAAGAGACGCTAAAAACTATAAAGAGATGCAAAAAACTACAAAGAAACACCAAAAAACTACAAAGAAACACCAAAAAACTACAAAGAAACACCAAAAAACTACAAAGAGAGTTAAAAACTACAAAGAGACGCTAAAACACTACAAAGAAACACCAAAAAACTACAAAGCGACGCTAAAACACTACAAAGAAACACCAAAAAACTACAAAGAGACGCTAAAAACTACAAAGAGACACAAAAAAACTACAAAGAAATACCAAAAAACTACAAAGAGACACTAAAACACTACAAAGAGACGCTAGAAACTAGAAAGAGAGTTAAAAACTAGAAAGAGACGCTAAAACACTACAAAGAAACACCAAAAAACTACAAAGAGACGCTAAAAACTACAAAGAGACACAAAAAACTACAAAGAAACACAAAAAAACTACAAAGAGACGCTAAAACACTACAAAGAGACGCTAAAAAACTATAAAGAGACGCTAAAAACTACAAAAGAGACACTAAAAAACTACAAAGAGAGTTAAAAACTACAGAGACGCTAAAAAACTACAAAGAGAGTTAAAAACTACAAAGAGACGCTAAAAACTACAAAGACACGCAAAAAACTACAAAGAGACAAAAAAAACTACAAAGAGAGTTAAAAACTATAAAGAGAGTTAAAAACTACAAAGAGAGTTAAAAACTATAAAGAAACACCAAAAAACTACAAAGAGATGCTAAAACACTACAAAGAGACGCTAAAAAACTATAAAGAGACACTAAAAAACTACAAAGAGAGTTAAAAACTACAGAGACGCTAAAAAACTACAAAGAGAGTTAAAAACTACAAAGAGACGCTAAAAACTACAAAGACACGCAAAAAACTACAAAGAGACAAAAAAACTACAAAGAGACGCTAAAAAACTACAAAGAGAGTTAAAAACTATAAAGAGAGTTAAAAACTACAAAGAGAGTTAAAAACTATAAAGAAACACCAAAAAACTACAAAGAGACGCTAAAACACTACAAAGAGACGCTAAAAACTATAAAGAGATGCAAAAAACTACAAAGAAACACCAAAAAACTACAAAGAAACACCAAAAAACTACAAAGAGAGTTAAAAACTACAAAGAGACGCTAAAACACTACAAAGAAACACCAAAAAACTACAAAGAGACGCTAAAACACTACAAAGAAACACCAAAAAACTACAAAGAGACGCTAAAAACTACAAAGAGACACAAAAAAACTACAAAGAAACACCAAAAAACTACAAAGAGACACTAAAACACTAAAAAGAGACGCTAGAAACTAGAAAGAGAGTTAAAAACTACAAAGAGACGCTAAAAAACTACAGAGACGCTAAAAACTATAAAGAGACGCAAAAAAACTACAAAGAGACGCTAAAACACTACAAAGAGACGCTAAAAACTACAAAGAGACACAAAAAACTACAAAGAAACACAAAAAAACTACAAAGAGACGCTAAAACACTACAAAGAAACACCAAAAAACTACAAAGAGACGCTAAAAACTACAAAGAGACGCTAAAAAACTACAAAGAGAGTTAAAAACTATAAAGAGAGTTAAAAACTACAAAGAGAGTTAAAAACTATAAAGAAACACCAAAAAACTACAAAGAGACGCTAAAACACTACAAAGAGACGCTAAAAACTATAAAGAGATGCAAAAAACTACAAAGAAACACCAAAAAACTACAAAGAAACACCAAAAAACTACAAAGAAACACCAAAAAACTACAAAGAGAGTTAAAAACTACAAAGAGACGCTAAAACACTACAAAGAAACACCAAAAAACTACAAAGCGACGCTAAAACACTACAAAGAAACACCAAAAAACTACAAAGAGACGCTAAAAACTACAAAGAGACACAAAAAAACTACAAAGAAATACCAAAAAACTACAAAGAGACACTAAAACACTACAAAGAGACGCTAGAAACTAGAAAGAGAGTTAAAAACTAGAAAGAGACGCTAAAACACTACAAAGAAACACCAAAAAACTACAAAGAGACGCTAAAAACTACAAAGAGACACAAAAAACTACAAAGAAACACAAAAAAACTACAAAGAGACGCTAAAACACTACAAAGAGACGCTAAAAAACTATAAAGAGACGCTAAAAACTACAAAAGAGACACTAAAAAACTACAAAAGAGAGTTAAAAACTACAGAGACGCTAAAAAACTACAAAGAGAGTTAAAAACTACAAAGAGACGCTAAAAACTACAAAGACACGCAAAAAACTACAAAGAGACAAAAAAAACTACAAAGAGAGTTAAAAACTATAAAGAGAGTTAAAAACTACAAAGAGAGTTAAAAACTATAAAGAAACACCAAAAAACTACAAAGAGATGCTAAAACACTACAAAGAGACGCTAAAAAACTATAAAGAGACACTAAAAAACTACAAAGAGAGTTAAAAACTACAGAGACGCTAAAAAACTACAAAGAGAGTTAAAAACTACAAAGAGACGCTAAAAACTACAAAGACACGCAAAAAACTACAAAGAGACAAAAAAACTACAAAGAGACGCTAAAAAACTACAAAGAGAGTTAAAAACTATAAAGAGAGTTAAAAACTACAAAGAGAGTTAAAAACTATAAAGAAACACCAAAAAACTACAAAGAGACGCTAAAACACTACAAAGAGACGCTAAAAACTATAAAGAGATGCAAAAAACTACAAAGAAACACCAAAAAACTACAAAGAAACACCAAAAAACTACAAAGAGAGTTAAAAACTACAAAGAGACGCTAAAACACTACAAAGAAACACCAAAAAACTACAAAGAGACGCTAAAACACTACAAAGAAACACCAAAAAACTACAAAGAGACGCTAAAAACTACAAAGAGACACAAAAAAACTACAAAGAAACACCAAAAAACTACAAAGAGACACTAAAACACTAAAAAGAGACGCTAGAAACTAGAAAGAGAGTTAAAAACTACAAAGAGACGCTAAAAAACTACAGAGACGCTAAAAACTATAAAGTGACGCAAAAAAACTACAAAGAGACGCTAAAACACTACAAAGAGACGCTAAAAACTACAAAGAGACACAAAAAACTACAAAGAAACACAAAAAAACTACAAAGAGACGCTAAAACACTACAAAGAAACACCAAAAAACTACAAAGAGACGCTAAAAACTACAAAGAGACACAAAAAAATTACAAAGAAACACCAAAAAACTACAAAGAGACACTAAAACACTAAAAAGAGACGCTAGAAACTAGAAAGAGAGTTAAAAACTACAAAGAGACGCTAAAAAACTACAGAGACGCTAAAAACTATAAAGAGACGCAAAAAAACTACAAAGAGACGCTAAAACACTACAAAGAGACGCTAAAAACTACAAAGAGACACAAAAAACTACAAAGAAACACAAAAAAACTACAAAGAGACGCTAAAACACTACAAAGAGACGCTAAAAAACTATAAAGAAAGACCAAAAAACTACAAAGAGAGTTAAAAACTACAGAGACGCTAAAAAACTACAAAGAGAGTTAAAAACTACAAAGAGACGCTAAAAACTACAAAGACACGCAAAAAACTACAAAGAGACAAAAAAAACTACAAAGAGACGCTAAAAAACTACAAAGAGAGTTAAAAACTATAAAGAGAGTTAAAAACTACAAAGAGAGTTAAAAACTATAAAGAAACACCAAAAAACTACAAAGAGACACTAAAACACTACAAAGAGACGCTAGAAACTAGAAAGAGAGTTAAAAACTAGAAAGAGACGCTAAAACACTACAAAGAAACACCAAAAAACTACAAAGAGACGCTAAAAACTACAAAGAGACACAAAAAACTACAAAGAAACACAAAAAAACTACAAAGAGACGCTAAAACACTACAAAGAGACGCTAAAAAACTATAAAGAGACGCTAAAAACTACAAAAGAGACACTAAAAAACTACAAAGAGAGTTAAAAACTACAGAGACGCTAAAAAACTACAAAGAGAGTTAAAAACTACAAAGAGACGCTAAAAACTACAAAGACACGCAAAAAACTACAAAGAGACAAAAAAAACTACAAAGAGAGTTAAAAACTATAAAGAGAGTTAAAAACTACAAAGAGAGTTAAAAACTATAAAGAAACACCAAAAAACTACAAAGAGATGCTAAAACACTACAAAGAGACGCTAAAAAACTATAAAGAGACACTAAAAAACTACAAAGAGAGTTAAAAACTACAGAGACGCTAAAAAACTACAAAGAGAGTTAAAAACTACAAAGAGACGCTAAAAACTACAAAGACACGCAAAAAACTACAAAGAGACAAAAAAACTACAAAGAGACGCTAAAAAACTACAAAGAGAGTTAAAAACTATAAAGAGAGTTAAAAACTACAAAGAGAGTTAAAAACTATAAAGAAACACCAAAAAACTACAAAGAGACGCTAAAACACTACAAAGAGACGCTAAAAACTATAAAGAGATGCAAAAAACTACAAAGAAACACCAAAAAACTACAAAGAAACACCAAAAAACTACAAAGAGAGTTAAAAACTACAAAGAGACGCTAAAACACTACAAAGAAACACCAAAAAACTACAAAGAGACGCTAAAACACTACAAAGAAACACCAAAAAACTACAAAGAGACGCTAAAAACTACAAAGAGACACAAAAAAACTACAAAGAAACACCAAAAAACTACAAAGAGACACTAAAACACTAAAAAGAGACGCTAGAAACTAGAAAGAGAGTTAAAAACTACAAAGAGACGCTAAAAAACTACAGAGACGCTAAAAACTATAAAGAGACGCAAAAAAACTACAAAGAGACGCTAAAACACTACAAAGAGACGCTAAAAACTACAAAGAGACACAAAAAACTACAAAGAAACACAAAAAAACTACAAAGAGACGCTAAAACACTACAAAGAAACACCAAAAAACTACAAAGAGACGCTAAAAACTACAAAGAGACGCTAAAAAACTACAAAGAGAGTTAAAAACTATAAAGAGAGTTAAAAACTACAAAGAGAGTTAAAAACTATAAAGAAACACCAAAAAACTACAAAGAGACGCTAAAACACTACAAAGAGACGCTAAAAACTATAAAGAGATGCAAAAAACTACAAAGAAACACCAAAAAACTACAAAGAAACACCAAAAAACTACAAAGAAACACCAAAAAACTACAAAGAGAGTTAAAAACTACAAAGAGACGCTAAAACACTACAAAGAAACACCAAAAAACTACAAAGCGACGCTAAAACACTACAAAGAAACACCAAAAAACTACAAAGAGACGCTAAAAACTACAAAGAGACACAAAAAAACTACAAAGAAATACCAAAAAACTACAAAGAGACACTAAAACACTACAAAGAGACGCTAGAAACTAGAAAGAGAGTTAAAAACTAGAAAGAGACGCTAAAACACTACAAAGAAACACCAAAAAACTACAAAGAGACGCTAAAAACTACAAAGAGACACAAAAAACTACAAAGAAACACAAAAAAACTACAAAGAGACGCTAAAACACTACAAAGAGACGCTAAAAAACTATAAAGAGACGCTAAAAACTACAAAAGAGACACTAAAAAACTACAAAGAGAGTTAAAAACTACAGAGACGCTAAAAAACTACAAAGAGAGTTAAAAACTACAAAGAGACGCTAAAAACTACAAAGACACGCAAAAAACTACAAAGAGACAAAAAAAACTACAAAGAGAGTTAAAAACTATAAAGAGAGTTAAAAACTACAAAGAGAGTTAAAAACTATAAAGAAACACCAAAAAACTACAAAGAGATGCTAAAACACTACAAAGAGACGCTAAAAAACTATAAAGAGACACTAAAAAACTACAAAGAGAGTTAAAAACTACAGAGACGCTAAAAAACTACAAAGAGAGTTAAAAACTACAAAGAGACGCTAAAAACTACAAAGACACGCAAAAAACTACAAAGAGACAAAAAAACTACAAAGAGACGCTAAAAAACTACAAAGAGAGTTAAAAACTATAAAGAGAGTTAAAAACTACAAAAGAGAGTTAAAAACTATAAAGAAACACCAAAAAACTACAAAGAGACGCTAAAACACTACAAAGAGACGCTAAAAACTATAAAGAGATGCAAAAAACTACAAAGAAACACCAAAAAACTACAAAGAAACACCAAAAAACTACAAAGAGAGTTAAAAACTACAAAGAGACGCTAAAACACTACAAAGAAACACCAAAAAACTACAAAGAGACGCTAAAACACTACAAAGAAACACCAAAAAACTACAAAGAGACGCTAAAAACTACAAAGAGACACAAAAAAACTACAAAGAAACACCAAAAAACTACAAAGAGACACTAAAACACTAAAAAGAGACGCTAGAAACTAGAAAGAGAGTTAAAAACTACAAAGAGACGCTAAAAAACTACAGAGACGCTAAAAACTATAAAGTGACGCAAAAAAACTACAAAAAGAGACGCTAAAACACTACAAAGAGACGCTAAAAACTACAAAGAGACACAAAAAACTACAAAGAAACACAAAAAAACTACAAAGAGACGCTAAAACACTACAAAGAAACACCAAAAAACTACAAAGAGACGCTAAAAACTACAAAGAGACACAAAAAAATTACAAAGAAACACCAAAAAACTACAAAGAGACACTAAAACACTAAAAAGAGACGCTAGAAACTAGAAAGAGAGTTAAAAACTACAAAGAGACGCTAAAAAACTACAGAGACGCTAAAAACTATAAAGAGACGCAAAAAAACTACAAAGAGACGCTAAAACACTACAAAGAGACGCTAAAAACTACAAAGAGACACAAAAAACTACAAAGAAACACAAAAAAACTACAAAGAGACGCTAAAACACTACAAAGAGACGCTAAAAAACTATAAAGAAAGACCAAAAAACTACAAAGAGAGTTAAAAACTACAGAGACGCTAAAAAACTACAAAGAGAGTTAAAAACTACAAAGAGACGCTAAAAACTACAAAGACACGCAAAAAACTACAAAGAGACAAAAAAAACTACAAAGAGACGCTAAAAAACTACAAAGAGAGTTAAAAACTATAAAGAGAGTTAAAAACTACAAAGAGAGTTAAAAACTATAAAGAAACACCAAAAAACTACAAAGAGATGCTAAAACACTACAAAGAGACGCTAAAAAACTATAAAGAGACACTAAAAAACTACAAAGAGAGTTAAAAACTACAGAGACGCTAAAAAACTACAAAGAGAGTTAAAAACTACAAAGAGACGCTAAAAACTACAAAGACACGCAAAAAACTACAAAGAGACAAAAAAACTACAAAGAGACGCTAAAAAACTACAAAGAGAGTTAAAAACTATAAAGAGAGTTAAAAACTACAAAGAGAGTTAAAAACTATAAAGAAACACCAAAAAACTACAAAGAGACGCTAAAACACTACAAAGAGACGCTAAAAACTATAAAGAGATGCAAAAAACTACAAAGAAACACCAAAAAACTACAAAGAAACACCAAAAAACTACAAAGAAACACCAAAAAACTACAAAGAGAGTTAAAAACTACAAAGAGACGCTAAAACACTACAAAGAAACACCAAAAAACTACAAAGCGACGCTAAAACACTACAAAGAAACACCAAAAAACTACAAAGAGACGCTAAAAACTACAAAGAGACACAAAAAAACTACAAAGAAATACCAAAAAACTACAAAGAGACACTAAAACACTACAAAGAGACGCTAGAAACTAGAAAGAGAGTTAAAAACTAGAAAGAGACGCTAAAACACTACAAAGAAACACCAAAAAACTACAAAGAGACGCTAAAAACTACAAAGAGACACAAAAAACTACAAAGAAACACAAAAAAACTACAAAGAGACGCTAAAACACTACAAAGAGACGCTAAAAAACTATAAAGAGACGCTAAAAACTACAAAAGAGACACTAAAAAACTACAAAGAGAGTTAAAAACTACAGAGACGCTAAAAAACTACAAAGAGAGTTAAAAACTACAAAGAGACGCTAAAAACTACAAAGACACGCAAAAAACTACAAAGAGACAAAAAAAACTACAAAGAGAGTTAAAAACTATAAAGAGAGTTAAAAACTACAAAGAGAGTTAAAAACTATAAAGAAACACCAAAAAACTACAAAGAGATGCTAAAACACTACAAAGAGACGCTAAAAAACTATAAAGAGACACTAAAAAACTACAAAGAGAGTTAAAAACTACAGAGACGCTAAAAAACTACAAAGAGAGTTAAAAACTACAAAGAGACGCTAAAAACTACAAAGACACGCAAAAAACTACAAAGAGACAAAAAAACTACAAAGAGACGCTAAAAAACTACAAAGAGAGTTAAAAACTATAAAGAGAGTTAAAAACTACAAAGAGAGTTAAAAACTATAAAGAAACACCAAAAAACTACAAAGAGACGCTAAAACACTACAAAGAGACGCTAAAAACTATAAAGAGATGCAAAAAACTACAAAGAAACACCAAAAAACTACAAAGAAACACCAAAAAACTACAAAGAGAGTTAAAAACTACAAAGAGACGCTAAAACACTACAAAGAAACACCAAAAAACTACAAAGAGACGCTAAAACACTACAAAGAAACACCAAAAAACTACAAAGAGACGCTAAAAACTACAAAGAGACACAAAAAAACTACAAAGAAACACCAAAAAACTACAAAGAGACACTAAAACACTAAAAAGAGACGCTAGAAACTAGAAAGAGAGTTAAAAACTACAAAGAGACGCTAAAAAACTACAGAGACGCTAAAAACTATAAAGAGACGCAAAAAAACTACAAAGAGACGCTAAAACACTACAAAGAGACGCTAAAAACTACAAAGAGACACAAAAAACTACAAAGAAACACAAAAAAACTACAAAGAGACGCTAAAACACTACAAAGAAACACCAAAAAACTACAAAGAGACGCTAAAAACTACAAAGAGACGCTAAAAAACTACAAAGAGAGTTAAAAACTATAAAGAGAGTTAAAAACTACAAAGAGAGTTAAAAACTATAAAGAAACACCAAAAAACTACAAAGAGACGCTAAAACACTACAAAGAGACGCTAAAAACTATAAAGAGATGCAAAAAACTACAAAGAAACACCAAAAAACTACAAAGAAACACCAAAAAACTACAAAGAAACACCAAAAAACTACAAAGAGAGTTAAAAACTACAAAGAGACGCTAAAACACTACAAAGAAACACCAAAAAACTACAAAGCGACGCTAAAACACTACAAAGAAACACCAAAAAACTACAAAGAGACGCTAAAAACTACAAAGAGACACAAAAAAACTACAAAGAAATACCAAAAAACTACAAAGAGACACTAAAACACTACAAAGAGACGCTAGAAACTAGAAAGAGAGTTAAAAACTAGAAAGAGACGCTAAAACACTACAAAGAAACACCAAAAAACTACAAAGAGACGCTAAAAACTACAAAGAGACACAAAAAACTACAAAGAAACACAAAAAAACTACAAAGAGACGCTAAAACACTACAAAGAGACGCTAAAAAACTATAAAGAGACGCTAAAAACTACAAAAGAGACACTAAAAAACTACAAAGAGAGTTAAAAACTACAGAGACGCTAAAAAACTACAAAGAGAGTTAAAAACTACAAAGAGACGCTAAAAACTACAAAGACACGCAAAAAACTACAAAGAGACAAAAAAAACTACAAAGAGAGTTAAAAACTATAAAGAGAGTTAAAAACTACAAAGAGAGTTAAAAACTATAAAGAAACACCAAAAAACTACAAAGAGATGCTAAAACACTACAAAGAGACGCTAAAAAACTATAAAGAGACACTAAAAAACTACAAAGAGAGTTAAAAACTACAGAGACGCTAAAAAACTACAAAGAGAGTTAAAAACTACAAAGAGACGCTAAAAACTACAAAGACACGCAAAAAACTACAAAGAGACAAAAAAACTACAAAGAGACGCTAAAAAACTACAAAGAGAGTTAAAAACTATAAAGAGAGTTAAAAACTACAAAGAGAGTTAAAAACTATAAAGAAACACCAAAAAACTACAAAGAGACGCTAAAACACTACAAAGAGACGCTAAAAACTATAAAGAGATGCAAAAAACTACAAAGAAACACCAAAAAACTACAAAGAAACACCAAAAAACTACATAGAAACACCAAAAAACTACAAAGAGAGTTAAAAACTACAAAGAGACGCTAAAACACTACAAAGAAACACCAAAAAACTACAAAGAGACGCTAAAACACTACAAAGAAACACCAAAAAACTACAAAGAGACGCTAAAAACTACAAAGAGACACAAAAAAACTACAAAGAAACACCAAAAAACTACAAAGAGACACTAAAACACTAAAAAGAGACGCTAGAAACTAGAAAGAGAGTTAAAAACTACAAAGAGACGCTAAAAAACTACAGAGACGCTAAAAACTATAAAGAGACGCAAAAAAACTACAAAGAGACGCTAAAACACTACAAAGAGACGCTAAAAACTACAAAGAGACACAAAAAACTACAAAGAAACACAAAAAAACTACAAAGAGACGCTAAAACACTACAAAGAAACACCAAAAAACTACAAAGAGACGCTAAAAACTACAAAGAGACACAAAAAAACTACAAAGAAACACCAAAAAACTACAAAGAGACACTAAAACACTAAAAAGAGACGCTAGAAACTAGAAAGAGAGTTAAAAACTACAAAGAGACGCTAAAAAACTACAGAGACGCTAAAAACTATAAAGAGACGCAAAAAAACTACAAAGAGACGCTAAAACACTACAAAGAGACGCTAAAAACTACAAAGAGACACAAAAAACTACAAAGAAACACAAAAAAACTACAAAGAGACGCTAAAACACTACAAAGAGACGCTAAAAAACTATAAAGAAAGACCAAAAAACTACAAAGAGAGTTAAAAACTACAGAGACGCTAAAAAACTACAAAGAGAGTTAAAAACTACAAAGAGACGCTAAAAACTACAAAGACACGCAAAAAACTACAAAGAGACAAAAAAAACTACAAAGAGACGCTAAAAAACTACAAAGAGAGTTAAAAACTATAAAGAGAGTTAGAAACTACAAAGAGAGTTAAAAACTATAAAGAAACACCAAAAAACTACAAAGAGATGCTAAAACACTACAAAGAGACGCTAAAAAACTATAAAGAGACACTAAAAAACTACAAAGAGAGTTAAAAACTACAGAGACGCTAAAAAAATACAAAGAGAGTTAAAAACTACAAAGAGACGCTAAAAACTACAAAGACACGCAAAAAACTACAAAGAGACAAAAAAACTACAAAGAGACGCTAAAAAACTACAAAGAGAGTTAAAAACTATAAAGAGAGTTAAAAACTACAAAGAGAGTTAAAAACTATAAAGAAACACCAAAAAACTACAAAGAGACGCTAAAACACTACAAAGAGACGCTAAAAACTATAAAGAGATGCAAAAAACTACAAAGAAACACCAAAAAACTACAAAGAAACAACAAAAAACTACAAAGAAACACCAAAAAACTACAAAGAGAGTTAAAAACTACAAAGAGACGCTAAAACACTACAAAGAAACACCAAAAAACTACAAAGAGACGCTAAAAACTACAAAGAGACACAAAAAAACTACAAAGAAACACCAAAAAACTACAAAGAGACACTAAAACACTACAAAGAGACGCTAGAAACTAGAAAGAGTGTTAAAAACTAGAAAGAGACGCTAAAACACTACAAAGAAACACCAAAAAACTACAAAGAGACGCTAAAAACTACAAAGAGACACAAAAAACTACAAAGAAACACAAAAAAACTACAAAGAGACGCTAAAACACTACAAAGAGACGCTAAAAAACTATAAAGAGACGCTAAAAACTACAAAAGAGACACTAAAAAACTACAAAGAGAGTTAAAAACTACAGAGACGCTTAAAAACTAGAAAGAGACGCTAAAACACTACAAAGAAACACCAAAAAACTACAAAGACACGCAAAAAACTACAAAGAGACAAAAAAACTACAAAGAGACGCTAAAAAACTACAAAGAGAGTTAAAAACTATAAAGAGAGTTAAAAACTACAAAGAGAGTTAAAAACTATAAAGAAACACCAAAAAACTACAAAGAGACGCTAAAACACTACAAAGAGACGCTAAAAAACTATAAAGAGACGCTAAAAACTACAAAAGAGACACTAAAACACTACAAAGAAACACCAGAAAACTACAAAGAGAGTTAAAAACTACAGAGACGCTAAAAAACTACAAAGAGAGTTAAAAACTACAAAGAGACGCTAAAAACTACAAAGACACGCAAAAAACTACAAAGAGACAAAAAAAACTACAAAGAGACGCTAAAAAACTACAAAGAGAGTTAAAAACTATAAAGAGAGTTAAAAACTACAAAGAGAGTTAAAAACTATAAAGAAACACCAAAAAACTACAAAGAGATGCTAAAACACTACAAAGAGACGCTAAAAAACTATAAAGAGACACTAAAAAACTACAAAGAGAGTTAAAAACTACAGAGACGCTAAAAAACTACAAAGAGAGTTAAAAACTACAAAGAGACGCTAAAAACTACAAAGACACGCAAAAAACTACAAAGAGACAAAAAAACTACAAAGAGACGCTAAAAAACTACAAAGAGAGTTAAAAACTATAAAGAGAGTTAAAAACTACAAAGAGAGTTAAAAACTATAAAGAAACACCAAAAAACTACAAAGAGACGCTAAAACACTACAAAGAGACGCTAAAAACTATAAAGAGATGCAAAAAACTACAAAGAAACACCAAAAAACTACAAAGAAACACCAAAAAACTACATAGAAACACCAAAAAACTACAAAGAGAGTTAAAAACTACAAAGAGACGCTAAAACACTACAAAGAAACACCAAAAAACTACAAAGAGACGCTAAAACACTACAAAGAAACACCAAAAAACTACAAAGAGACGCTAAAAACTACAAAGAGACACAAAAAAACTACAAAGAAACACCAAAAAACTACAAAGAGACACTAAAGCACTAAAAAGAGACGCTAGAAACTAGAAAGAGAGTTAAAAACTACAAAGAGACGCTAAAAAACTACAGAGACACTAAAAACTATAAAGAGACGCAAAAAAACTACAAAGAGACGCTAAAACACTACAAAGAGACGCTAAAAACTACAAAGAGACACAAAAAACTACAAAGAAACACAAAAAAACTACAAAGAGACGCTAAAACACTACAAAGAAACACCAAAAAACTACAAAGAGACGCTAAAAACTACAAAGAGACACAAAAAAACTACAAAGAAACACCAAAAAACTACAAAGAGACACTAAAACACTAAAAAGAGACGCTAGAAACTAGAAAGAGAGTTAAAAACTACAAAGAGACGCTAAAAAACTACAGAGACGCTAAAAACTATAAAGAGACGCAAAAAAACTACAAAGAGACGCTAAAACACTACAAAGAGACGCTAAAAACTACAAAGAGACACAAAAAACTACAAAGAAACACAAAAAAACTACAAAGAGACGCTAAAACACTACAAAGAGACGCTAAAAAACTATAAAGAAAGACCAAAAAACTACAAAGAGAGTTAAAAACTACAGAGACGCTAAAAAACTACAAAGAGAGTTAAAAACTACAAAGAGACGCTAAAAACTACAAAGACACGCAAAAAACTACAAAGAGACAAAAAAAACTACAAAGAGACGCTAAAAAACTACAAAGAGAGTTAAAAACTATAAAGAGAGTTAAAAACTACAAAGAGAGTTAAAAACTATAAAGAAACACCAAAAAACTACAAAGAGATGCTAAAACACTACAAAGAGACGCTAAAAAACTATAAAGAGACACTAAAAAACTACAAAGAGAGTTAAAAACTACAGAGACGCTAAAAAACTACAAAGAGAGTTAAAAACTACAAAGAGACGCTAAAAACTACAAAGACACGCAAAAAACTACAAAGAGACAAAAAAACTACAAAGAGACGCTAAAAAACTACAAAGAGAGTTAAAAACTATAAAGAGAGTTAAAAACTACAAAGAGAGTTAAAAACTATAAAGAAACACCAAAAAACTACAAAGAGACGCTAAAACACTACAAAGAGACGCTAAAAACTATAAAGAGATGCAAAAAACTACAAAGAAACACCAAAAAACTACAAAGAAACAACAAAAAACTACAAAGAAACACCAAAAAACTACAAAGAGAGTTAAAAACTACAAAGAGACGCTAAAACACTACAAAGAAACACCAAAAAACTACAAAGAGACGCTAAAAACTACAAAGAGACACAAAAAAACTACAAAGAAACACCAAAAAACTACAAAGAGACACTAAAACACTACAAAGAGACGCTAGAAACTAGAAAGAGTGTTAAAAACTAGAAAGAGACGCTAAAACACTACAAAGAAACACCAAAAAACTACAAAGAGACGCTAAAAACTACAAAGAGACACAAAAAACTACAAAGAAACACAAAAAAACTACAAAGAGACGCTAAAACACTACAAAGAGACGCTAAAAAACTATAAAGAGACGCTAAAAACTACAAAAGAGACACTAAAAAACTACAAAGAGAGTTAAAAACTACAGAGACGCTTAAAAACTAGAAAGAGACGCTAAAACACTACAAAGAAACACCAAAAAACTACAAAGACACGCAAAAAACTACAAAGAGACAAAAAAACTACAAAGAGACGCTAAAAAACTACAAAGAGAGTTAAAAACTATAAAGAGAGTTAAAAACTACAAAGAGAGTTAAAAACTATAAAGAAACACCAAAAAACTACAAAGAGACGCTAAAACACTACAAAGAGACGCTAAAAAACTATAAAGAGACGCTAAAAACTACAAAAGAGACACTAAAACACTACAAAGAAACACCAGAAAACTACAAAGAGAGTTAAAAACTACAGAGACGCTAAAAAACTACAAAGAGAGTTAAAAACTACAAAGAGACGCTAAAAACTACAAAGACACGCAAAAAACTACAAAGAGACAAAAAAAACTACAAAGAGACGCTAAAAAACTACAAAGAGAGTTAAAAACTATAAAGAGAGTTAAAAACTACAAAGAGAGTTAAAAACTATAAAGAAACACCAAAAAACTACAAAGAGATGCTAAAACACTACAAAGAGACGCTAAAAAACTATAAAGAGACACTAAAAAACTACAAAGAGAGTTAAAAACTACAGAGACGCTAAAAAACTACAAAGAGAGTTAAAAACTACAAAGAGACGCTAAAAACTACAAAGACACGCAAAAAACTACAAAGAGACAAAAAAACTACAAAGAGACGCTAAAAAACTACAAAGAGAGTTAAAAACTATAAAGAGAGTTAAAAACTACAAAGAGAGTTAAAAACTATAAAGAAACACCAAAAAACTACAAAGAGACGCTAAAACACTACAAAGAGACGCTAAAAACTATAAAGAGATGCAAAAAACTACAAAGAAACACCAAAAAACTACAAAGAGACACTAAAACACTACAAAGAGACGCTAGAAACTAGAAAGAGAGTTAAAAACTAGAAAGAGACGCTAAAACACTACAAAGAAACACCAAAAAACTACAAAGAGACGCTAAAAACTACAAAGAGACACAAAAAACTACAAAGAAACACAAAAAAACTACAAAGAGACGCTAAAACACTACAAAGAGACGCTAAAAAACTATAAAGAGACGCTAAAAACTACAAAAGAGACACTAAAAAACTACAAAGAGAGTTAAAAACTACAGAGACGCTAAAAAACTACAAAGAAAGTTAAAAACTACAAAGAGACGCTAAAAACTACAAAGACACGCAAAAAACTACAAAGAGACAAAAAAAACTACAAAGAGAGTTAAAAACTATAAAGAGAGTTAAAAACTACAAAGAGAGTTAAAAACTATAAAGAAACACCAAAAAACTACAAAGAGACGCTAAAACACTACAAAGAGACGCTAAAAACTATAAAGAGATGCAAAAAACTACAAAGAAACACCAAAAAACTACAAAGAAACACCAAAAAACTACAAAGAAACACCAAAAAACTACAAAGAAACACCAAAAAACTACAAAGAGAGTTAAAAACTACAAAGAGACGCTAAAACACTACAAAGAAACACCAAAAAACTACAAAGAGACGCTAAAAACTACAAAGAGACGCAAAAAAACTACAAAGAGAGTTAAAAACTACAGAGACGCTAAAAAACTACAAAGAGAGTTAAAAACTACAAAGAGACGCTAAAAACTACAAAGAGACACAAAAAACTACAAAGAAACACAAAAAAACTACAAAGAAACACCAAAAAACTACAAAGAGTTAAAAACTACAAAGAGACGCTAAAACACTACAAAGAAACACCAAAAAACTACAAAGAGACGCTAAAACACCACAAAGAGACGCTAAAAACTACAAAGAGACAAAAAAAAACGACAAAGAAACAATAAAAAAACTACAAAGAGACGCTAAAACACTACAAAGAAACACCAAAAAACTACAAAGAGACGCTAGAAACTAGAAAGAGAGTTAAAAACTAGAAAGAGACGCTAAAACACTACAAAGAGATGCTAAAAAACTACAGAGACGCTAAAAACTATAAAGAGACGCAAAAAAACTACAAAGAGAGTTAAAAACTACAGAGACGCTAAAAAACTACAAAGAGAGTTAAAAACTACAAAGAGACGCTAAAAACTACAAAGACATGCAAAAAACTACAAAGAGACAAAAAAACTACAAAGAGACGCTAAAAAACTACAAAGAGAGTTAAAAACTATAAAGAGAGTTAAAAACTACAAAGAGAGTTAAAAACTATAAAGAAACACCAAAAAACTACAAAGAGACGCTAAAACACTACAAAGAGACGCTAAAAACTATAAAGAGATGCAAAAAACTACAAAGAAACACCAAAAAACTACAAAGAAACACCAAAAAACTACAAAGAAACACCAAAAAACTACAAAGAAACACCAAAAAATTACAAAGAGAGTTAAAAACTACAAAGAGACGCTAAAACACTACAAAGAAACACCAAAAAACTACAAAGAGACGCTAAAAACTACAAAGAGACACAAAAAAACTACAAAGAAACACCAAAAAACTACAAAGAGACGCTAGAAACTAGAAAGAGAGTTAAAAACTAGAAAGAGACGCTAAAACACTACAAAGAGATGCTAAAAAACTACAGAGACGCTAAAAACTATAAAGAGACGCAAAAAAACTACAAAGAGAGTTAAAAACTACAAAGAGACACTAAAACACTACAAAGAGACGCTAGAAACTAGAAAGAGAGTTAAAAACTAGAAAGAGACGCTAAAACACTACAAAGAAACACCAAAAAACTAGAAAGAGACGCTAAAAACTACAAAGAGACACAAAAAACTACAAAGAAACACAAAAAAACTACAAAGAGACGCTAAAACACTACAAAGAGACGCTAAAAAACTATAAAGAGACGCTAAAAACTACAAAAGAGACACTAAAAAACTACAAAGAGAGTTAAAAACTACAGAGACGCTAAAAAACTACAAAGAGAGTTAAAAACTACAAAGAGACGCTAAAAACTACAAAGACACGCAAAAAACTACAAAGAGACAAAAAAAACTACAAAGAGACGCTAAAAAACTACAAAGAGAGTTAAAACTATAAAGAGAGTTAAAAACTACAAAGAGAGTTAAAAACTATAAAGAAACACCAAAAAACTACAAAGAGATGCTAAAACACTACAAAGAGACGCTAAAAAACTATAAAGAGACACTAAAAAACTACAAAGAGAGTTAAAAACTACAGAGACGCTAAAAAACTACAAAGAGAGTTAAAAACTACAAAGAGACGCTAAAAACTACAAAGACACGCAAAAAACTACAAAGACACAAAAAAACTAACAAGAGACGCTAAAAAACTACAAAGAGAGTTAAAAACTATAAAGAGTTAAAAACTACAAAGAGAGTTAAAAACTATAAAGAAACACCAAAAAACTACAAAGAGACGCTAAAACACTACAAAGAGACGCTAAAAACTATAAAGAGATGCAAAAAACTACAAAGAAACACCAAAAAACTACAAAGACACACCAAAAAACTACAAAGAAACACCAAAAAACTACAAAGAAACACCAAAAAACTACAAAGAGAGTTAAAAACTACAAAGAGACGCTAAAACACTACAAAGAAACACCAAAAAACTACAAAGAGACGCTAAAAACTACAAAGAGACACAAAAAAACTACAAAGAAACACCAAAAAACTACAAAGAGACGCTAGAAACTAGAAAGAGAGTTAAAAACTAGAAAGAGACGCTAAAACACTACAAAGAGATGCTAAAAAACTACAGAGACGCTAAAAACTATAAAGAGACGCAAAAAAACTACAAAGAGACGCTAGAAACTAGAAAGAGAGTTAAAAACTAGAAAGAGACGCTAAAACACTACAAAGAGATGCTAAAAACTACAAAGAGACACAAAAAACTACAAAGAAACACAAAAAAACTACAAAGAGACGCTAAAAACTACAAAGAGAGTTAAAAACTACAAAGAGACGCTAAAACACTACAAAGAGACACAAAAAACTACAAAGAGACACAAAAAACTACAAAGAAACACAAAAAAACTACAAAGAGACGCTAAAAACTAGAAAGAGAGTTAAAAACTAGAAAGAGACGCTAAAACACTACAAAGAAACACCAAAAAACTACAAAGAGACGCTAAAACACTACAAAGAAACACCAAAAAACTACAAAGCGACGCTAAAACACTACAAAGAAACACCAAAAAACTACAAAGAGACGCTAAAAACTACAAAGAGACACAAAAAAACTACAAAGAAATACCAAAAAACTACAAAGAGACACTAAAACACTACAAAGAGACGCTAGAAACTAGAAAGAGAGTTAAAAACTAGAAAGAGACGCTAAAACACTACAAAGAAACACCAAAAAACTACAAAGAGACGCTAAAAACTACAAAGAGACACAAAAAACTACAAAGAAACACAAAAAAACTACAAAGAGACGCTAAAACACTACAAAGAGACGCTAAAAAACTATAAAGAGACGCTAAAAACTACAAAAGAGACACTAAAAAACTACAAAGAGAGTTAAAAACTACAGAGACGCTAAAAAACTACAAAGAGAGTTAAAAACTACAAAGAGACGCTAAAAACTACAAAGACACGCAAAAAACTACAAAGAGACAAAAAAAACTACAAAGAGAGTTAAAAACTATAAAGAGAGTTAAAAACTACAAAGAGAGTTAAAAACTATAAAGAAACACCAAAAAACTACAAAGAGATGCTAAAACACTACAAAGAGACGCTAAAAAACTATAAAGAGACACTAAAAAACTACAAAGAGAGTTAAAAACTACAGAGACGCTAAAAAACTACAAAGAGAGTTAAAAACTACAAAGAGACGCTAAAAACTACAAAGACACGCAAAAAACTACAAAGAGACAAAAAAACTACAAAGAGACGCTAAAAAACTACAAAGAGAGTTAAAAACTATAAAGAGAGTTAAAAACTACAAAGAGAGTTAAAAACTATAAAGAAACACCAAAAAACTACAAAGAGACGCTAAAACACTACAAAGAGACGCTAAAAACTATAAAGAGATGCAAAAAACTACAAAGAAACACCAAAAAACTACAAAGAAACACCAAAAAACTACATAGAAACACCAAAAAACTACAAAGAGAGTTAAAAACTACAAAGAGACGCTAAAACACTACAAAGAAACACCAAAAAACTACAAAGAGACGCTAAAACACTACAAAGAAACACCAAAAAACTACAAAGAGACGCTAAAAACTACAAAGAGACACAAAAAAACTACAAAGAAACACCAAAAAACTACAAAGAGACACTAAAACACTAAAAAGAGACGCTAGAAACTAGAAAGAGAGTTAAAAACTACAAAGAGACGCTAAAAAACTACAGAGACGCTAAAAACTATAAAGAGACGCAAAAAAACTACAAAGAGACGCTAAAACACTACAAAGAGACGCTAAAAACTACAAAGAGACACAAAAAACTACAAAGAAACACAAAAAAACTACAAAGAGACGCTAAAACACTACAAAGAAACACCAAAAAACTACAAAGAGACGCTAAAAACTACAAAGAGACACAAAAAAACTACAAAGAAACACCAAAAAACTACAAAGAGACACTAAAACACTAAAAAGAGACGCTAGAAACTAGAAAGAGAGTTAAAAACTACAAAGAGACGCTAAAAAACTACAGAGACGCTAAAAACTATAAAGAGACGCAAAAAAACTACAAAGAGACGCTAAAACACTACAAAGAGACGCTAAAAACTACAAAGAGACACAAAAAACTACAAAGAAACACAAAAAAACTACAAAGAGACGCTAAAACACTACAAAGAGACGCTAAAAAACTATAAAGAAAGACCAAAAAACTACAAAGAGAGTTAAAAACTACAGAGACGCTAAAAAACTACAAAGAGAGTTAAAAACTACAAAGAGACGCTAAAAACTACAAAGACACGCAAAAAACTACAAAGAGACAAAAAAAACTACAAAGAGACGCTAAAAAACTACAAAGAGAGTTAAAAACTATAAAGAGAGTTAAAAACTACAAAGAGAGTTAAAAACTATAAAGAAACACCAAAAAACTACAAAGAGATGCTAAAACACTACAAAGAGACGCTAAAAAACTATAAAGAGACACTAAAAAACTACAAAGAGAGTTAAAAACTACAGAGACGCTAAAAAACTACAAAGAGAGTTAAAAACTACAAAGAGACGCTAAAAACTACAAAGACACGCAAAAAACTACAAAGAGACAAAAAAACTACAAAGAGACGCTAAAAAACTACAAAGAGAGTTAAAAACTATAAAGAGAGTTAAAAACTACAAAGAGAGTTAAAAACTATAAAGAAACACCAAAAAACTACAAACAGACGCTAAAACACTACAAAGAGACGCTAAAAACTATAAAGAGATGCAAAAAACTACAAAGAAACACCAAAAAACTACAAAGAAACAACAAAAAACTACAAAGAAACACCAAAAAACTACAAAGAGAGTTAAAAACTACAAAGAGACGCTAAAACACTACAAAGAAACACCAAAAAACTACAAAGAGACGCTAAAAACTACAAAGAGACACAAAAAAACTACAAAGAAACACCAAAAAACTACAAAGAGACACTAAAACACTACAAAGAGACGCTAGAAACTAGAAAGAGTGTTAAAAACTAGAAAGAGACGCTAAAACACTACAAAGAAACACCAAAAAACTACAAAGAGACGCTAAAAACTACAAAGAGACACAAAAAACTACAAAGAAACACAAAAAAACTACAAAGAGACGCTAAAACACTACAAAGAGACGCTAAAAAACTATAAAGAGACGCTAAAAACTACAAAAGAGACACTAAAAAACTACAAAGAGAGTTAAAAACTACAGAGACGCTTAAAAACTAGAAAGAGACGCTAAAACACTACAAAGAAACACCAAAAAACTACAAAGACACGCAAAAAACTACAAAGAGACAAAAAAACTACAAAGAGACGCTAAAAAACTACAAAGAGAGTTAAAAACTATAAAGAGAGTTAAAAACTACAAAGAGAGTTAAAAACTATAAAGAAACACCAAAAAACTACAAAGAGACGCTAAAACACTACAAAGAGACGCTAAAAAACTATAAAGAGACGCTAAAAACTACAAAAGAGACACTAAAACACTACAAAGAAACACCAGAAAACTACAAAGAGAGTTAAAAACTACAGAGACGCTAAAAAACTACAAAGAGAGTTAAAAACTACAAAGAGACGCTAAAAACTACAAAGACACGCAAAAAACTACAAAGAGACAAAAAAAACTACAAAGAGACGCTAAAAAACTACAAAGAGAGTTAAAAACTATAAAGAGAGTTAAAAACTACAAAGAGAGTTAAAAACTATAAAGAAACACCAAAAAACTACAAAGAGATGCTAAAACACTACAAAGAGACGCTAAAAAACTATAAAGAGACACTAAAAAACTACAAAGAGAGTTAAAAACTACAGAGACGCTAAAAAACTACAAAGAGAGTTAAAAACTACAAAGAGACGCTAAAAACTACAAAGACACGCAAAAAACTACAAAGAGACAAAAAAACTACAAAGAGACGCTAAAAAACTACAAAGAGAGTTAAAAACTATAAAGAGAGTTAAAAACTACAAAGAGAGTTAAAAACTATAAAGAAACACCAAAAAACTACAAAGAGACGCTAAAACACTACAAAGAGACGCTAAAAACTATAAAGAGATGCAAAAAACTACAAAGAAACACCAAAAAACTACAAAGAGACACTAAAACACTACAAAGAGACGCTAGAAACTAGAAAGAGAGTTAAAAACTAGAAAGAGACGCTAAAACACTACAAAGAAACACCAAAAAACTACAAAGAGACGCTAAAAACTACAAAGAGACACAAAAAACTACAAAGAAACACAAAAAAACTACAAAGAGACGCTAAAACACTACAAAGAGACGCTAAAAAACTATAAAGAGACGCTAAAAACTACAAAAGAGACACTAAAAAACTACAAAGAGAGTTAAAAACTACAGAGACGCTAAAAAACTACAAAGAAAGTTAAAAACTACAAAGAGACGCTAAAAACTACAAAGACACGCAAAAAACTACAAAGAGACAAAAAAAACTACAAAGAGAGTTAAAAACTATAAAGAGAGTTAAAAACTACAAAGAGAGTTAAAAACTATAAAGAAACACCAAAAAACTACAAAGAGATGCTAAAACACTACAAAGAGACGCTAAAAAACTATAAAGAGACACTAAAAAACTACAAAGAGAGTTAAAAACTACAGAGACGCTAAAAAACTACAAAGAGAGTTAAAAACTACAAAGAGACGCTAAAAACTACAAAGACATGCAAAAAACTACAAAGAGACAAAAAAACTACAAAGAGACGCTAAAAAACTACAAAGAGAGTTAAAAACTATAAAGAGAGTTAAAAACTACAAAGAGAGTTAAAAACTATAAAGAAACACCAAAAAACTACAAAGAGACGCTAAAACACTACAAAGAGACGCTAAAAACTATAAAGAGATGCAAAAAACTACAAAGAAACACCAAAAAACTACAAAGAAACACCAAAAAACTACAAAGAAACACCAAAAAACTACAAAGAAACACCAAAAAACTACAAAGAGAGTTAAAAACTACAAAGAGACGCTAAAACACTACAAAGAAACACCAAAAAACTACAAAGAGACGCTAAAAACTACAAAGAGACGCAAAAAAACTACAAAGAGAGTTAAAAACTACAGAGACGCTAAAAAACTACAAAGAGAGTTAAAAACTACAAAGAGACGCTAAAAACTACAAAGAGACACAAAAAACTACAAAGAAACACAAAAAAACTACAAAGAAACACCAAAAAACTACAAAGAGTTAAAAACTACAAAGAGACGCTAAAACACTACAAAGAAACACCAAAAAACTACAAAGAGACGCTAAAACACCACAAAGAGACGCTAAAAACTACAAAGAGACAAAAAAAAACGACAAAGAAACAATAAAAAAACTACAAAGAGACGCTAAAACACTACAAAGAAACACCAAAAAACTACAAAGAGACGCTAGAAACTAGAAAGAGAGTTAAAAACTAGAAAGAGACGCTAAAACACTACAAAGAGATGCTAAAAAACTACAGAGACGCTAAAAACTATAAAGAGACGCAAAAAAACTACAAAGAGAGTTAAAAACTACAGAGACGCTAAAAAACTACAAAGAGAGTTAAAAACTACAAAGAGACGCTAAAAACTACAAAGACATGCAAAAAACTACAAAGAGACAAAAAAACTACAAAGAGACGCTAAAAAACTACAAAGAGAGTTAAAAACTATAAAGAGAGTTAAAAACTACAAAGAGAGTTAAAAACTATAAAGAAACACCAAAAAACTACAAAGAGACGCTAAAACACTACAAAGAGACGCTAAAAACTATAAAGAGATGCAAAAAACTACAAAGAAACACCAAAAAACTACAAAGAAACACCAAAAAACTACAAAGAAACACCAAAAAACTACAAAGAAACACCAAAAAATTACAAAGAGAGTTAAAAACTACAAAGAGACGCTAAAACACTACAAAGAAACACCAAAAAACTACAAAGAGACGCTAAAAACTACAAAGAGACACAAAAAAACTACAAAGAAACACCAAAAAACTACAAAGAGACGCTAGAAACTAGAAAGAGAGTTAAAAACTAGAAAGAGACGCTAAAACACTACAAAGAGATGCTAAAAAACTACAGAGACGCTAAAAACTATAAAGAGACGCAAAAAAACTACAAAGAGAGTTAAAAACTACAAAGAGACACTAAAACACTACAAAGAGACGCTAGAAACTAGAAAGAGAGTTAAAAACTAGAAAGAGACGCTAAAACACTACAAAGAAACACCAAAAAACTAGAAAGAGACGCTAAAAACTACAAAGAGACACAAAAAACTACAAAGAAACACAAAAAAACTACAAAGAGACGCTAAAACACTACAAAGAGACGCTAAAAAACTATAAAGAGACGCTAAAAACTACAAAAGAGACACTAAAAAACTACAAAGAGAGTTAAAAACTACAGAGACGCTAAAAAACTACAAAGAGAGTTAAAAACTACAAAGAGACGCTAAAAACTACAAAGACACGCAAAAAACTACAAAGAGACAAAAAAAACTACAAAGAGACGCTAAAAAACTACAAAGAGAGTTAAAACTATAAAGAGAGTTAAAAACTACAAAGAGAGTTAAAAACTATAAAGAAACACCAAAAAACTACAAAGAGATGCTAAAACACTACAAAGAGACGCTAAAAAACTATAAAGAGACACTAAAAAACTACAAAGAGAGTTAAAAACTACAGAGACGCTAAAAAACTACAAAGAGAGTTAAAAACTACAAAGAGACGCTAAAAACTACAAAGACACGCAAAAAACTACAAAGACACAAAAAAACTAACAAGAGACGCTAAAAAACTACAAAGAGAGTTAAAAACTATAAAGAGTTAAAAACTACAAAGAGAGTTAAAAACTATAAAGAAACACCAAAAAACTACAAAGAGACGCTAAAACACTACAAAGAGACGCTAAAAACTATAAAGAGATGCAAAAAACTACAAAGAAACACCAAAAAACTACAAAGACACACCAAAAAACTACAAAGAAACACCAAAAAACTACAAAGAAACACCAAAAAACTACAAAGAGAGTTAAAAACTACAAAGAGACGCTAAAACACTACAAAGAAACACCAAAAAACTACAAAGAGACGCTAAAAACTACAAAGAGACACAAAAAAACTACAAAGAAACACCAAAAAACTACAAAGAGACGCTAGAAACTAGAAAGAGAGTTAAAAACTAGAAAGAGACGCTAAAACACTACAAAGAGATGCTAAAAAACTACAGAGACGCTAAAAACTATAAAGAGACGCAAAAAAACTACAAAGAGACGCTAGAAACTAGAAAGAGAGTTAAAAACTAGAAAGAGACGCTAAAACACTACAAAGAGATGCTAAAAACTACAAAGAGACACAAAAAACTACAAAGAAACACAAAAAAACTACAAAGAGACGCTAAAAACTACAAAGAGAGTTAAAAACTACAAAGAGACGCTAAAACACTACAAAGAGACACAAAAAACTACAAAGAGACACAAAAAACTACAAAGAAACACAAAAAAACTACAAAGAGACGCTAAAAACTAGAAAGAGAGTTAAAAACTAGAAAGAGACGCTAAAACACTACAAAGAGATGCTAAAAACTACAAAGAGACACAAAAAACTACAAAGAAACACAAAAAAACTACAAAGAGACGCTAAAAACTACAAAGAGAGTTAAAAACTACAAAGAGACGCTAAAACACTACAAAGAGACGCTAAAAAACTATAAAGAGACGCTAAAAACTACAAAGAGACGCTAAAAAAATACAAAGAGACACAAAAAAACTACAAAGAGACGCTAAAAAACTATAAAGAGACGCTAAAAACTACAAAGAGACGCTAAAACACTACAAAGAGACACAAAAAAACTACAAAGAGACGCTAAAAAACTATAAAGAGACGCTAAAAACTACAAAGAGATGCTAAAAAACTACAGAGACGCTAAAAACTACAAAAGACACACTAAAAAACTACAAAGAGAGTTAAAAACTACAGAGACGCTAAAAAACTATAAAGAGATGCTAAAAAACTACAAAGAGACGCTAAAAAACTACAAAGAGATGCTAAAAAACTACAGAGACGCTAAAAACTACAAAAGACACACTAAAAAACTACAAAGAGAGTTAAAAACTACAAAGACGCTAAAAAACTACAAAGAGACGCTAAAAACAGTCAGTCAGTCAGTCAGTGAGTCAGTCAGTCAGTCAGTCAGTCAGTCAGTCAGTCAGTCAGTCAGTCAGTCAGTCAGTGAGTCAGTCAGTCAGTCAGTCAGTCAGTCAGTCAGTGAGTCAGTCAGTCAGTCAGTCAGTCAGTCAGTCAGTCAGTCAGTGAGTCAGTCAGTCAGTCAGTCAGTCAGTCAGTCAGTCAGTCAGTCAGTCAGTCAGTCAGTCAGTCAGTGAGTGGAGAATCAAATAGTGAATATGTTGAAAGATTAACAGTAAAGATAATGAAAATACTAATAATAACAAAGAATGACAACAAACAAACGTGATTGTTTAATGAGATCATTAAAAGGTCAGTTTATTGTATTGCATGACATCATACAGGTGTTTCTATTTGTTGTTCTCAGGTAGAACAGCTGCTCTGTAGTCTGAAATATTTTCTTTAATAACAGTAAATGTATTAAAATGCAGTGAAAGTCGAACAGAGAGTCTGAAGCTGAGAGGTTAAAGATGAGGAACATGAGAGCTGCGGAGGTCACATCATGACCCCATGACGTCCTTCGGCGGCGGGTTCTTCTTCTGCTCGTCTCCCTGAGTGATGCTGCAGTAATAAACCGCCGAGTCATTCCGTTTGAAGTCGTGCAGCAGCAGCGAGCCGTCGGACGCAGCCGACACTTTATTGGGACCGACGCCGGCGCCGTACTTCACCTGGGAGGCGTTAGTAGACCTGAAGCTCAGCAGCAGCTCCGGACGCTGTCCTGCTGCCTGCCTGTACCAGCTGAGGGTGGTGGAGGCGTTGGCGGTGGAGGCGTTGGCGGTGGAGGCGTTGGAGGTGGAGGCGTTGGCGGTGGAGGCATTGGCGTTGGAGGCGTTAGCGGAGGAGGCGTTAACGGTGGAGGCGTTGGCGCTGGAGGTGTTGGCGGTGGAGGCGTTAACCGTGGAGGCGTTAACCGTGGAGGCGTTAACCGTGGAGGCGTTGGCAGTGGAGGCGTTAACCGTGGAGGCGTTGGCGCTGGAGGCGTTAACAGTGGAGGCGTTAACCGTGGAGGCGTTAACCGTGGAGGCGTCCAGCAGGGGGCACTGCAGGATGACGTCCTCCCCGACTCTCACCTGCACCGTGGAGGTTGGCAGGGCGGCGGCGTGCTGCTCCCACCACAAACCTTAAAGACACCAAAGTAACGTAAAAAGTGAATTAAGTTATTAATTAAACTAACTAAACTTAATAAACAGTTTATAACCATAAAACTATATCCAAACAAATAAACTATAAAACCAACAAAACAAGGTCGTAGTTCCAAACGTATAAATAGTTAGAGTTCTAATAATGTGAGTCCAGTTTCACCAGAACACAAACTAAAACTATTATAAACATAAAACATACTCGTGGCAAATCCAAATTATGAATTATTAAAATTATACTAAATCAATAATATAACTTTTATGACTCCAAATTATTTGACAAAATTAAAAAATATGAGATAAAAACTCAAAATGATGAGAAAGTGGATTAGTTATTATCCGATGGACTAATGGATGAATGTAATGTTAGTTGCAGCTCTAATTATTCGTTCCTTCTATCAGTCCTTCAGCTTTAAACATCTAAAGTGTCTTTGAGACGTCTCACTGAGGACGTTTTAATCCTTCAGACAGGAAGCGTCCATTTGAAGGAATTTTCATCATAAAATCTTTAAATTGGCCAAAAATAACAAACATCTCTTCAACCGTTGACAGCTGCTGCTTTTAATAACCAGCTTGACCTTCAGTGAGCCGGAGAGGGTATTAAATATGGAGTTTAGACATTAATGATATAAATAAAAATAGAGTGGACTCACCGCTGATGGAGAGGAGGATCACACAGACCATCTTCATCATCATCATCATAATGAACTGACTGATGGTGAAACTGATGCTGCTGTTGTTGTAGAAACTAACCGAGCGTTTCAGATCAACACCTAACTGACACACTGATGGACTGAAGAGGAGGAGGAGGAGGAGGAGGAGGAGGAGGAGGAGGAGGAGGAGGAGGAGGAGGAGGAGGAGGAGAGGAGGAGGAGAGAGAGGAGAGAGGAGAGAGGAGGATGAGGAGGAGGAGGAGGAGGAGGAGGAAGAGGGGGAGGAGGAGGAGGAGGAGGAGGAGGAGGAGGAGGAGGAGGAGGAGGAGAGAGAGAGGAGAGAGGAGAGAGGAGAGAGGAGAGAGGAGAGAGGAGGAGGAGGAGGAGGAGGAGGAGGAGGAGGAGGATGAGGAGGAGGAGGAGGAGGAGGAGGAGGAGGAGGAGGGAGGAGGAGGAGGAGGAAGAGGGAGGAGGAGGAGGAGGAGGAGAGAGAGCTGGCAGGAGTAGCAGGAGGAGGAGGGAGGAGGAGGAGGAGGGGGAGGAGGAGGAGGAGGAAGGGGATCAGGAGGAGGAGGAAGAGGGGGATCAGGAGTAGGAGGAGCAGGAGGAGGAGGAAGAGGAGCAGGAAGAGGGGGAGCAGGAGGAGGAGAAAGAAGAGGAGGAAGAGGGGGAGCAGGAGGAGGAGGAAGAGGAGGGGGAGCAGGAGGAGGAAGGTGTTGTATTCAGTCTCTCAGTAATCCAGTGATAGTAGTCTGTTCTAACTGATCACAGATCAGTCTGTTTATGGAGACTGATAAATGATGTTATTAATATATATTCTACTTCCTGTTTACCTCCCTGAAGCCTCCCTGTTGCAGTGTTGAGGTTTAATGTGTTTGTTTTAAACCAGCTGACCTCACTGACAGTTAATGTGACCACAAAGCACCTGCAGGATTTAACGTTTAATATCATGTTTAGAGCTGAAACAGTTCTAGTATTAATAAAACTAATTGTTTATAATCTGCAGCAATTTTAATTAAGTATTTATTTAGCAAAAGATGCCAAATATTCTCTGATTTGAGCTCAAACATGAAGTTCTGCTGTGTTTTTCTTTTTTATATGAATATAAATGAAATATCTTTGGACTGTCCAGTTTACTGAAGCTGCAGCTAACCAGTGTTTTCATTACGGACTAGAGTTGTTCTGATAAACAAAAGATCTGAAAAAAGATCTGAAAAAATTCTTAAAAAAAGATCTGAAAAATGTCCGAAAAAAAAGTCTGAAAAAAAAGATCTGAAAAAAGTCTGAAAAAAAAGTCTGAAAAATGTCCGAAAAAAAAGTCTGAAAAAAAAGATCTGAAAAATGTCTGAAAAAAAGGATCTGAAAAATGTCGGACAAAAAAGGATCTGAAAAATGTCGGACAAAAAATGACGGACAAAAAAAGTCTGAAAAAAAAGATCTGAAAAATGTCAGACAAAAAAAGTCTGAAAAAAAAGATCTGAAAAATGTCGGACAAAAAATGTCGGACAAAAAAAGTCTGAAAAAAAAGATCTGAAAAACGTCGGACAAAAAAAATCTGAAAAAAAAGATCTGAAAAATGTCGGACAAAAAAAATCTGAAAAAAAGATCTGATCAAAATAAAAGCCCTCAGGCATTTTTTCTATAGACAGAATCCCTTAATTTGTTAACACGGGGCTTTTATTCTGAAATATGAGCAGTCAGTGCTGTGGAACACGCAGTCACTTTGAGAGCTCCAAGAATTGATCAAGTTTGGGGTTTAAATCCACACTTCCTGCTTTCATTTCAAAATAAAAGCCCTAAAGCGGGTTTTCTTTGCACAGAATTCCTTCATTTGTTAACACGAGGCTTTTATTCTGAAATATGTGCCGGACAGTGATGTGGAACAAGCAGTGACTTGGAGAGTTCCATGAATGAATACAGTACGGAGTTTTAATTGTGGATTATTACTATTATTTACTAATTACCACACGTTACTGAACCTTTCTCTGTCTAACATAAATATCAATTATATTTATCATGAAGTTAAATGGCCATTAAAAGGCAAACTCTATGTAGAAAGAAAGGACTGACAGCAGCAGCAGAAACACAGCCGCCACGCAGCCGCCACGCAGCCGCCACGCAGCCGCCACGCAGCCGCCACGCGCTCCTGACGTTGGTAGTGTGCCCACGGGTTTCAAGACGGGTCGGGTGGGTTGCAGACATCGCCGCAGACCCCTGGAGCCTTTTACGTTGGCCGAGCCGCGATCTGGCGGCTGTTAACGAGGGTCTTTTGGCACATAGAAGTACTCGTATCGGTACTCAGTATCGGAGAGTACCCAAATGTAAGTACCTATACTCGGTCTGAATGAAGTGGTATCGGTGCATCTCTAGTATGCAGGATTAATTCTCTCATTAAAGCACATCTCAGTGATAGATGTGTTTTCATGATATAAGAGAAGAAAGTTTCCAAACGAGCCGTCGTGTTGGTTCCAGTTTGAAAGAGAGCAGCAGCCCACGAGGGAAAGAGTTCGTCCAATCAGGTGTCTAGTAGCAGCCCATCGAATGTCCACCGCTGAGAAGAGAGGACATCCCTCGACATAAAAAACATCCCTGTGGACACAAAACATCAGAGTGAGCTCCTGTCTGTCTGTCTGTCTGTCTGTCTGTCTCCGTCTGTCTGTCTGTTAAACTGTCTGTCTGTCTGTCTGTCTGTCTGTCTGTCTGTCTGTCTGTCTGTCTGTCTCTCTGTCTGTTAAACTGTCTGTCTGTCTGTCTGTCTGTCTGTCTGTCTGTCTGTCTGTCTGTCTGTCTCTCTGTCTCTCTGTCTCTCTGTCTGTCTGTGTGTCTCTCTGTCTGTCTGTGTGTCTCTCTGTCTGTCTCTCTGTCTGTCTGTCTGTCTGTCTGTCTGTCTGTCTCTCTGTCTGTCTGTCTGTCTGTCTGTCTGTCTCTCTGTCTGTTAAACTGTCTGTCTGTCTGTCTGTCTGTCTGTCTGTCTGTCTGTCTGTCTCTCTGTCTCTCTGTCTCTCTGTTTCTCTGTCTGTCTGTGTGTCTCTCTGTCTGTCTGTGTGTCTCTCTGTCTGTCTCTCTGTCTGTCTGTCTGTCTGTCTGTCTGTCTGTCTCTCTGTCTGTCTGTCTGTCTGTCTGTCTGTCTGTCTGTCTCTCTGTCTGTTAAACTGTCTGTCTGTCTGTCTGTCTGTCTGTCTGTCTGTCTGTCTGTCTCTCTGTCTCTCTGTCTCTCTGTTTCTCTGTCTGTCTGTGTGTCTCTCTGTCTGTCTGTGTGTCTCTCTGTCTGTCTCTCTGTCTGTCTGTCTGTCTGTCTGTCTGTCTGTCTCTCTGTCTGTCTGTCTGTCTGTCTGTCTGTCTGTCTGTCTCTCCTGTCTGTTAAACTGTCTGTCTGTCTGTCTGTCTGTCTGTCTGTCTGTCTGTCTGTCTCTCTGTCTCTCTGTCTCTCTGTTTCTCTGTCTGTCTGTGTGTCTCTCTGTCTGTCTGTGTGTCTCTCTGTCTGTCTCTCTGTCTGTCTGTCTGTCTGTCTGTCTCTCTGTCTTTCTCTCTGTCTGTGTGTTGACAGTGCCAGATGTGATGTGTAGTGTGTGTGATGCGTCAGCAGAGGTCAGTGTTGTGAACACATCATGGATGTTGATGTAGGTGATGAGGTGTAGTGATGCGTTCCAGCCTCAGTGAGGCGCTACAGAGCCTCAGTGAGGCGCTACAGAGACTCAGTGAGGCGCTACAGAGACTGCAGACAGGAATAACTCTGGAGTTGTGCAGGGAGAGATAAATCATCAGACACTCCCTCCTCTGGAGCAACACTGAGGTGCTGTCAGCAGGATTCTTGTGACTCTTCTGGATCAGAACCAGATGATCTCTGTCAGAGTCAGTGATGCTCTGCTATCAGCCGTCACACAGGAACACAGAGATACTCAGGAACCAGCCTGGTATCTGTTCATCTGTGGGGAGACAACGGAAACGTTAGCATGTTAGCTCCTGCAGCTAACGCTCACTGCTCTGTTATTTCCTGTTCAGTTCACCTGAACTCACAGAACATCCTGTGTTTGGACGGAGGAAACGGGGTCAGAGGTCAGCAGGCCGTCAGACCTCTGAGAGCAGAAGACGTGTTGAACGTGTGTTCAGGTCAGACTAGCTGGTCATGAAGGAGGTTAAATAACGCTCCAAACTGTCATGTCCATGTTCAAAGGGGTCCCTTGACCTCTGACCTCCAGATGTGTGAATGTAAATGGGTTCTATGGGTACCCACGAGTCTCCCCTTTACAGACATGCCCACTTTATGATCATCACATGCAGTTTGGGGCAAGTCATAGTCAAGTCAGCACACTGACACACTGACAGCTGTTGTTGCCTGTTGGGCTGCAGTTTGCCATGTTATGATTGGAGCATATTGTTTTATCTGTTATGCTGAATGCTAACAGCATATTTGTCCACTCCCGTGTTGATAAGAGTCATAAAAACTTCCCTTTAAGGTTCATTTAGAACAGATAAAACATGTGTGATTAAATTGTGATTAATCATGATTAAATATTTTAATGTAGTTTCCTGGTTGAACCATGTGAAGCTTTTTGTTTTCTACTATTATAATAACAGTTAACTGTGAAGCTGCAGCCTGTTGGGGGGGCGGGGGGGTGTGGCCCAGAATGAGTCAGGGGTCTGGACCTTGGACCTTGGACCTGGATCGGGGCTCCTGGCTGCTGGCTGCTGGCAGGACTTCCAGATGTTTATAGATGTGTTGTTTATCTGTTTCCAGGAGTCCAAAGACTGAACATGCTCTGAGCCAATCACAGCGCAGACAGACTGGCAGGGGGCGGGGCCTGTGCCAGCTGTGTGCCAGCAGCTGGCAGGAGGTCAGGAAACAGTGAGAGCTGCTGCTGAAGAAGAGGAGGAGGAGGAGGAGGGTGATGAAGGCTCTCTGTCTCTCTCTACTTCTGTTTCTGTTTCTCTAAGTTTCATTTCTCTGAAGTTCTGCTGCAATAGATCCACATAGTTCAGACAGTTCATCCAGGTTCACCGACGCCGAGCGGGAAACAGAAACAGAAAGCCTCAGTGTTCACACACACGCACGCACGCACGCACGCACGCACACACACACACACACACACACACACACACACACACACACACACACACACACGGTAACATGGAAAGTGTGGTGTATGTGTGAAGTGTGTGTTCCTGTTGATCACGGCGTCCTCTGTGGGCTCGATAACAGCGACATGGAGGGGAGGAGGAGGAAGAGGAGGGTGAGGTTCAGGGTGGGGAGGCAGCAGCGGGAGGTGGGGGTGGATGTGGGGGTGTGGGTGAGGCAGGAGGCGTGGCCGAGGTTTGGCGTCACCCTGGGAGGAGAGAGGAGCCCCTCCCTGTGTTCCTGCTCAGCCTGAAGGGAAAGTCCAGCTCACTTGGACCTGAGAGAGACTCAGTGAGAGCAGCTCCACAGCTCGTCTTCATCATCCATCACCTCCATCACCTCCATCTCCATCCTCCTGTCCCTCCATGGCGGCCTCCTCCAAGTCCTCCCAGACGGCAAAGAACGTGGTGCTGGCCCTGCTGGCGCTGTGGTCCGTCATCTCGCTGATCGTCATCGTGGTGTGGGCGACGTCTCCGGACCTGAAGAGCTCGGCTCAGTGCCGCTCCGAGCTGCAGGACATCACGGAGAAGCTGGAGGGCGCCAAGGTGGTGCACAACAAGAACAAGGTGGCGTTGGAGGAGCTGGTGGAGGCGGCAAGGGAGGAGACGGCCCGCCAGAGGGCTGAGATCCTGCTGCTGCTGGGACGCCTCAACGCCACCAACGCCACGCTGGAGGAGTGCCGGCTGGAAAACGTGAGTTCAACGTGTTTCACATTCTTCTGGAGACTCGTCCAGCTGGTTCCTTAGAACCCGTCAGGAGACTAAATATAACTCTGAAGGACACACTATCGTCTTTATGTCCTCAGTGGACGCGTCTCCGAGGTGAAATCTGAAGGTTAAAGATGAGTGATGTTTGCATTCCTTCCTGTTTGGGTTTCCTTCGTGTTTCCTCTGAGAGGATAAACTCAGCTGAGGTTCAGACATGAAGGAGAAGCTCTATCTGATGACTTGATGTTGTGAACATTAGAAGATGTTCCAGATGTTCCACTTTTAGAAACACTGTTAGTTTGTAATCATTAATGTTGACAACACAGATCATCACCACACAATCCCACTGAGGTCAGCTGACTGTCACCCAGTGCATGCTGGGATGTCAAATCTCATAGTCACATTTAAAAAACCATCTAAACTTTCTGCATCGTATTCTGTCCGTTCTTCCGTTCGTTCGCGTGTCACACTTTCGTGTCCGGAGCAGAACTCTGAAACTATTTAACGTAGGAACTTCAGATTTGGTGTGATGCTTGACGGTGAGGTCTAGTTGTGTTTGGTGTGATGCTTGACGGTGAGGTCTAGTTGTGTTTGGTGTGATGCTTGACGGTGAGGTCTAGTTGTGTTTGGTGTGATGGTTGACGGTGAGGTCTAGTTGTGTTTGGTGTGATGGTTGATGGTGAGGTCTAGTTGTGTTTGGTGTGATGCTTGACGGTGAGGTCTAGTTGTGTTTGGTGTGATGGTTGACGGTGAGGTCTAGTTGTGTTTGGTGTGATGCTTGACGGTGAGGTCTAGTTGTGTTTGGTGTGATGGTTGACGGTGAGGTCTAGTTGTGTTTGGTGTGATGGTTGACGGTGAGGTCTAGTTGTGTTTGGTGTGATGCTTGACGGTGAGGTCTAGTTGTGTTTGGTGTGATGGTTGACGGTGAGGTCTAGTTGTGTTTGGTGTGATGGTTGACGGTGAGGTCTAGTTGTGTTTGGTGTGATGCTTGACGGTGAGGTCTAGTTGTGTTTGGCGTGATGGTTGACGGTGAGGTCTAGTTGTGTTTGGTGTGATGGTTGACGGTGAGGTCTAGTTGTGTTTGGTGTGATGGTTGACGGTGAGGTCTAGTTGTGTTTGGTGTGATGCTTGACGGTGAGGTCTAGTTGTGTTTGGCGTGATGGTTGACGGTGAGGTCTAGTTGTGTTTGGCGTGATGCTTGACGGTGAGGTCTAGTTGTGTTTGGCGTGATGGTTGACGGTGAGGTCTAGTTGTGTTTGGTGTGATGGTTGACGGTGAGGTCTAGTTGTGTTTGGTGTGATGGTTGACGGTGAGGTCTAGTTGTGTTTGGTGTGATGCTTGACGGTGAGGTCTAGTTGTGTTTGGTGTGATGCTTGACGGTGAGGTCTAGTTGTGTTTGGTGTGATGGTTGACGGTGAGGTCTAGTTGTGTTTGGTGTGATGCTTGACGGTGAGGTCTAGTTGTGTTTGGTGTGATGCTTGACGGTGAGGTCTAGTTGTGTTTGGTGTGATGGTTGACGGTGAGGTCTAGTTGTGTTTGGTGTGATGGTTGACGGTGAGGTCTAGTTGTGTTTGGTGTGATGCTTGACGGTGAGGTCTAGTTGTGTTTGGTGTGATGCTTGACGGTGAGGTCTAGTTGTGTTTGGCGTGATGCTTGACGGTGAGGTCTAGTTGTGTTTGGTGTGATGCTTGACGGTGAGGTCTAGTTGTGTTTGGTGTGATGCTTGACGGTGAGGTCTAGTTGTGTTTGGTGTGATGCTTGACGGTGAGGTCTAGTTGTGTTTGGTGTGATGCTTGACGGTGAGGTCTAGTTGTGTTTGGTGTGATGCTTGACGGTGAGGTCTAGTTGTGTTTGGTGTGATGGTTGACGGTGAGGTCTAGTTGTGTTTGGTGTGATGCTTGACGGTGAGGTCTAGTTGTGTTTGGTGTGATGCTTGACGGTGAGGTCTAGTTGTGTTTGGTGTGATGCTTGACGGTGAGGTCTAGTTGTGTTTGGTGTGATGCTTGACGGTGAGGTCTAGTTGTGTTTGGTGTGATGCTTGACGGTGAGGTCTAGTTGTGTTTGGTGTGATGCTTGACGGTGAGGTCTAGTTGTGTTTGGTGTGATGCTTGACGGTGAGGTCTAGTTGTGTTTGGTGTGATGCTTGACGGTGAGGTCTAGTTGTGTTTGGTGTGATGCTTGACGGTGAGGTCTAGTTGTGTTTGGTGTGATGGTTGACGGTGAGGTCTAGTTGTGTTTGGTGTGATGGTTGACGGTGAGGTCTAGTTGTGTTTGGTGTGATGGTTGACGGTGAGGTCTAGTTGTGTTTGGTGTGATGGTTGACGGTGAGGTCTAGTTGTGTTTGGTGTGATGGTTGACGGTGAGGTCTAGTTGTGTTTGGTGTGATGGTTGACGGTGAGGTCTAGTTGTGTTTGGTGTGATGGTTGACGGTGAGGTCTAGTTGTGTTTGGTGTGATGGTTGACGGTGAGGTCTAGTTGTGTTTGGTGTGATGGTTGACGGTGAGGTCTAGTTGTGTTTGGTGTGATGCTTGACGGTGAGGTCTAGTTGTGTTTGGTGTGATGGTTGACGGTGAGGTCTAGTTGTGTTTGGTGTGATGGTTGACGGTGAGGTCTAGTTGTGTTTGGTGTGATGGTTGACGGTGAGGTGATTGACGATAGTGATTTTTTTTTCAACTTCAACTTTGTTTCCGTAGTAGAACTGGATCCGTTAGTTCCTAAAGGGCAAAACCTTTGGCCCTCCTCTAGTGGGGTCAAGCAGTGAGCTTGATCAGTACAATTCAAACTACTTTGGCCATTCATGTGTATGGGGGGGGTTTGTCATTACGGATATCTACAATTCAGTTGCAGATATCTTGTATTGTATTGTAGATATCTACATCGTCCTTTTTAGATATCTAAAATGTTGACTAGTCAGAATGAGGTTTTTGATATCTTTAACTGGAGTTAGGTATCGTCTAAATGTAATTACAGATGTCTAGAATTAGAGTTGTGACGAGGTGAAATGACGTAGATATGTGTAATGATGTCAGAAGGGGGGGGGTGAAGCTATTCAAACATACGATGGCGCTGTACTGCATCTCTGATGTTAATTCTGGATAGTGAAGCTCAGCTGTTAAATGTTAAACACCACATAATGTTTGGTATTTTCATAGATTCTCGTTAACGGAGGCGATTAACTGTTTCTGGGTTGAAGATCTGCAGAAAGCCTTCTTTGTTCTAAAGCTGTTCTGTGTCTCAGTCACATGAACTAAACTCAAACCGATCCCCTTCCAGATCCCACAACTACACTTTGATTTGATCTATTTGCAACCTGAGTGTTCAGACGTCTGAGTGAATGTTGCTGCTGAAGCTGAATGTAAACTGGACTTTATTAAATTTATTAAAGAACAGACAATGTTCTGAGAGCTGGTTGATCCTGGTGACTCATCTCTTCATGTTGTTGTAGAGAGACAGCTGTGAGCAGATGTTGTGTGAGACTAGATGACTTGTTTTTACAATGAACTGCTGCCAGTCATCAGAAACTCAGCAACTCAGCAACTCAGCAACTCAGCAACTCAGCAACTCAGCAACTCAGCAACTCAGCCCCAAACTGATACTGAAAATAGACTCTTTCTCTAGTCCAACTGACAAAACTGAAAGTAGAGCAACCGGCGCGGCCCCACCCTCCACCCTCCACCCTCCACCCTCCTCCCTCCACCCTCCACCCTCCTCCCTCCACCCTCCACCCTCCACCCTCCTCCCTCCACCCTCCACCCTCCACCCTCCACCCTCCTCCCTCCACCCTCCTCCCTCCACCCTCCACCCTCCACCCACCTCCCTCCACCCTCCACCCTCCACCCTCCTCCCTCCACCCTCCACCCTCCACCCTCCACCCTCCTCCCTCCACCCTCCACCCTCCACCCACCTCCCTCCACCCTCCTCCCTCCACCCTCCACCCTCCACCCACCTCCCTCCACCTGACTCAGATCGACTCTGATCGACTCTGATCGATACGTTACTACAGAGAGACTGAACAGGACGGTTTAATAATCCAGATTATCTGAACCCATCCAGAGTGGAAACAGATCAGTGTGTTTGTGTTACGTGAGTTTCTCTCTGAGTTATTGTGTGAAAATGAACAGAGAGTGCTTCTTCTCTCCTCCTCCTCCTCTTTACTCCAGTGTTTCCATTTTGGGAGAGTTTATATTTTCCCTCCAGTAAAGACGTTGGCTGGTTTCCCCTCCCAGCAGGCCCCGTGTTTAAACTGTGAAGAGTTAAACTGCTTCCAACATTTACAGCTTCATTTTCTCAGAGTTGTTGGTTGGAAAAAGTGAGTGTTTGCCTTCCTCCTCCTCTGGCGGTTGGTCCTGACTCATTCCTCCTCTCCTTACTTCACCTCTGGTCCACTCCTCCCTCTCTCCTCCCTCTCTTTTCCTCAGTCTGACTTCTCCCCTGCTGACTTGTTATTGGACTCATCCTGTGTTCTCAGTGTTTGCTGGAGGGAAACTTTCACATCATCACTGAGGACCGGAGACGCTCCCGAATACTCTCTTTATTTATAGAAACAGAAAGCAAACACATGAAGCATGTTCCTGCTAACAGAGACGTTAGCCAGCGGGTACTACGATACCCACAATGCAACACTGCCAACACTGCGTTATGACCATGCATGTATCTATACATGAACCTGAGTAGTGAACAGAGTACCTGAGCAGGTAGTGATCAGAGTACCTGAGCAGGTAGTGATCAGAGTACCTGAGCAGGTAGTACACAGAGTACCTGAGCAGGTAGTGATCAGAGTACCTGAGCAGGTAGTGATCAGAGTACCTGAGCAGGTAGTGAACAGAGTACCTGAGCAGGTAGTGATCAGAGTACCTGAGCAGGTAGTGATCAGAGTACCTGAGCTGGTAGTGAACAGAGTACCTGAGCGGGTAGTGATCAGATTACCTGAGCAGGTAGTGATCAGAGTACCTGAGCAGGTAGTGATCAGAGTACCTGAGCAGGTAGTACACAGAGTACCTGAGCAGGTAGTGATCAGAGTACCTGAGCGGGTAGTACACAGAGTACCTGAGCTGGTAGTGAACAGAGTACCTGAGCGGGTAGTGATCAGATTACCTGAGCAGGTAGTGATCAGAGTACCTGAGCAGGTAGTACACAGAATACCTGAGCAGGTAGTGATCAGAGTACCTGAGCAGGTAGTGATCAGAGTACCTGAGCAGGTAGTATACAGAGTACCTGAGCAGGTAGTGAACAGAGTACCTGAGCGGGTAGTGATCAGAGTACCTGAGCGGGTAGTGAACAGAGTACCTGAGCAGGTAGTGAATAGAGTACCTGAGCAGGTAGTGAACAGAGTACCTGAGCAGGTAGTATACAGAGTACCTGAGCAGGTAGTATACAGAGTACCTGAGCAGGTAGTGATCAGAGTACCTGAGCAGGTAGTGATCAGAGTACCTGAGCAGGTAGTACACAGAGTACCTGAGCAGGTAGTGATCAGAGTACCTGAGCGGGTAGTACACAGAGTACCTGAGCGGGTAGTGATCAGAGTACCTGAGCTGGTAGTGAACAGAGTACCTGAGCGGGTAGTGATCAGAGTACCTGAGCAGGTAGTGAACAGAGTACCTGAGCAGGTAGTGAACAGAGTACCTGAGCAGGTAGTGAACAGAGTACCTGAGCAGGTAGTATACAGAGTACCTGAGCAGGTGGTGATCAGAGTACCTGAGCAGGTAGTGAACAGAGTACCTGAGCAGGTAGTGATCAGAGTACCTGAGCAGGTAGTGAACAGAGTACCTGAGCAGGTAGTGAACAGAGTACCTGAGCAGGTAGTGAACAGAGTACCTGAGCAGGTAGTATACAGAGTACCTGAGCAGGTGGTGATCAGAGTACCTGAGCAGGTAGTGAACAGAGTACCTGAGCAGGTAGTATACAGAGTACCTGAGCAGGTGGTGATCAGAGTACCTGAGCAGGTAGTGAACAGAGTACTTCTTTGAGCCTCCCGATCAGCTTCAGTGTTCTCTCTCTCTCTGAACATCTGGACAGCTGCTGCATTCCTACAAAGTAAAAGCCTCATACCTGTGTAACCGTTTCCACCTGCTGCTTCAACTCGTCACTGATTGATTCCACCTGAACGCCAGCTGCTGATCAGCTGACCTCAGACACGACGCAGCGCTGAGCAGCTCGCTGTAACCCGCTGCATGCTGGGTAATATTCTGCGTTGAACAGAGCTTCTGTTCAGCTCCCAGCTGTGAAACCTGAGAACCCCGTGTGGTATTTGCAGGTGTCCTGTGATATTTAGAGGAGAGAGGAAGATTCACTGCTTCAGTCTGATGTGTTTCTTCAGGCTCATCAGCTGCTATTGATCTGCTATCAGTCTGCTATTGATCTGCTATCAGTCTGTTCTGCTGTTTACTTTAGAAAATACTTCTGGTGAATATAATCCATCAGTCTGATTTCCATAGATGTATTTTGTATATACAGTTCCCTTTGTTAACACCTTATTTTGAAAAGCAGACGTGTCTACTTCCTGTAACTTCTCCAAGGTGGTCTCTAGCTCTCCTGTCAGCTCCGTTCTCTTTATCCATCCATGGTCAGCTCCATCGGGGCCGTTTCAATGCAGAGAACAGACATGTCAGTATCTGGGTGCTCTACAGTCGTAGCGTCGGCCCATTTGACCACGGAGACGAGAGCGACGGCCGGCTCCACCGCTACGTTACCGCCATACCATAATGTTACCACCAGACCATAACGTTACCGCCATACCATAATGTTACCGCCATATGATAACGTTTCCTGCTAACTTTTTCGCACTTTTTTTCCGCCTATTTTTGGCCTTTTTCAGCCTTTTTTCGGATATATTTCAGATATTATTCCTACTTTTATTCAGACATATATCGGCCTATTGTTTGAACATATTTCAGACTTTTTTAGGGGTTTTCTGGACATTTCTTTGGGCCATATTTCGGACATACTTTGCCATTTTTTCAGATATATTTCAGACGTTTTTTAGACTTTGATTGAGACATATATCAGCCTTTTTTGGACTTATTTCAGAGTTTTGTTTGAACATATTTCTGCTTTTTTAGGCCTTTTTTCTGACATATTACGGCCTTTTTTTGGACATTTTTTGGGCCATATTTCAGACATTTTTCAGCCTTATTTTCAGACACATTTTGGCCATTTTTTTAGAAGGTAGCATGCAGCTTCAGCCGTGATGTCTAGCTCTGCTTTTCCTGTCAATGTGTGAAACCCAAAGTGTTTCCATCCTTCAAGGAGCTCTTTGACCTCCTCAAGGACCCCTGGAACCTGAATGTCACAATATGGACGATGTATTTAAAGAATACATCTCCAGCCTTCTCCTCTAAACGCTCCCTGTAGCTCAGTACATGAGTATATTAGTATTACTGTGTGAGTACTCAGTGTGAGTACTCAGTGTGAGCACTCTATGTGAGTACTCAGTGTGGGTACTCTGAGTGAGTACTCTGTGTGAGTACTCACTCAGAGTACTCACTCAGAGTACTCACACTGAGTACTCACACTGAGTACTCAGTGTGAGCACTCTATGTGAGTACTCAGTGTGGGTACTCTGAGTGAGTACTCTGTGTGAGTACTCACACAGAGTACTCACACAGAGTACTCACTCAGAGTACTCACACAGAGTACTCACTGTACTCAGTGTGAGTACTCTGTGTGAGTACTCAGTGTGAGTACTCTGTGTGAGTACTCTATGTGAGTACTCTGTGTGAGTACTCACTCAGAGTACTCACACAGAGTACTCACACTGAGTACTCACACTGAGTACTCAGTGTGAGCACTCTATGTGAGTACTCAGTGTGGGTACTCTGAGTGAGTACTCTGTGTGAATACTCACACAGAGTACTCACACAGAGTACTCACACTGAGTACTCACACTGAGTACTCAGTGTGAGTACTCTGTGTGAGTACTCAGTGTGAGTACTCTGTGTGAGTACTCTATGTGAGTACTCTGTGTGAGTACTCAGTGTGAGTACTCTGTGTGAGTACTCAGTGTGAGTACTCTATGTGAGTACTCTGTGTGAGTACTCTGTGTGAGTACTCAGTGTGAGTACTCTATGTGAGTACTCAGTGTGAGTACTCTATGTGAGTACTCAGTGTGGGTACTCTGAGTGAGTACTCTGTGTGTTGTTGTGGTATTGGGAGCCTCTCAGGGTGAAGCCGTTTGTTTGGACGGGTCCTTTAAGTGCAGGAGTCTGTTTAAAGAGCTGATCTAACTCTAACGGCTGCGTTCGGTGAAAGGAATGTTTCTAAAAGTCGACGGATGGAGTCCTGCTTTCAATCACCACCTGAGCTCTGACAGCAGACAGCAGCCTGGCTCGGCCCGGTCTGGTCTGGTCTGGTCTGGTACAGCACGGCCCAGCTGAGGATCTCCTGTCACTCGTAGTGGGAACGCAGCATCACATGTCGTAACGTCCTTGAACGTACCAAAGGAACCGTCTCTTCTCTTAACTGCAGTACTGCATGGAATAATTACAGCTGTCAATCTATTCAAATAGTTAATCTTGATTAATCGCACATGTTTTATCTGTTCTAAATGAACCTTAAAGGAGATCAGTCCAGTATTTAATCCTCTTATCAACATGGGAGTGGACTAATCTGCTGCTTTATGTAAATGTATGTATATATTTATTATTGTAAATCAATGAACAACACCAAACAATGACAGATATTGATCCAGAAACCCTCACAGGTACTGCATTTAGCATAAAACAATATGCTCCAATCAGAACATTCGACTTTTTTAAATTCGTGGCGTTAACTTGTTTGTCTCATGTGATCGTTGGTGTTTTCCTTCAGTCTCAGTAACATGTTAACAGGGTGCGTTTGTTTCGTACTGCAGATCGTCCTGAACGGGAACATCAGCGTCCTGGAGGAGAAGGTGGAGCAGCTCCGTCAGACGGAGGCCAACCTCACGGCTCAGATCAGCCTGCATGAAGGTAACCCTCATTCTGTAGGAAGGTAACCCTCTCTCTGTGGGAAGGTAACCCTCTCTCTGTGGGAAGGTAACCCTCTCTCTGTGGGAAGGTAACCCTCTCTCTGTTAGAAGGTAACCCTCTCTCTGTTAGAAGGTAACCCTCTCTCTGTTAGAAGGTAACCCTCTCTCTGTGGGAAGGTAACCCTCTCTCTGTTAGAAGGTAACCCTCTCTCTGTGGGAAGGTAACCCTCTCTCTGTGGGAAGGTAACCCTCTCTCTGTAGGAAGGTAACCCTCTCTCTGTGGGAAGGTAACCCTCTCTCTGTAGGAAGGTAACCCTCTCTCTGTGGGAAGGTAACCCTCTCTCTGTGGGAAGGTAACCCTCTCTCTGTTAGAAGGTAACCCTCTCTCTGTGGGAAGGTAACCCTCTCTCTGTAGGAAGGTAACCCTCTCTCTGTGGGAAGGTAACCCTCTCTCTGTGGGAAGGTAACCCTCTCTCTGTTAGAAGGTAACCCTCTCTCTGTAGGAAGGTAACCCTCTCTCTGTGGGAAGGTAACCCTCTCTCTGTAGGAAGGTAACCCTCTCTCTGTGGGAAGGTAACCCTCTCTCTGTAGGAAGGTAACCCTCTCTCTGTGGGAAGGTAACCCTCTCTCTGTAGGAAGGTAACCCTCTCTCTGTGGGAAGGTAACCCTCTCTCTGTAGGAAGGTAGCCCTCATCCTGTGGGAAGGTAACCCTCTCTCTGTAGGAAGGTAACCCTCTCTCTGTAGGAAGGTAACCCTCTCTCTGTGGGAAGGTAACCCTCTCTCTGTGGGAAGGTAACCCTCTCTCTGTTAGAAGGTAACCCTCTCTCTGTGGGAAGGTAACCCTCTCTCTGTGGGAAGGTAACCCTCTCTCTGTAGGAAGGTAACCCTCTCTCTGTGGGAAGGTAACCCTCTCTCTGTGGGAAGGTAACCCTCTCTCTGTGGGAAGGTAACCCTCTCTCTGTAGGAAGGTAACCCTCTCTCTGTGGGAAGGTAACCCTCTCTCTGTAGGAAGGTAACCCTCTCTCTGTGGGAAGGTAACCCTCTCTCTGTAGGAAGGTAACCCTCTCTCTGTGGGAAGGTAACCCTCTCTCTGTAGGAAGGTAGCCCTCATCCTGTGGGAAGGTAACCCTCTCTCTGTAGGAAAAACTCCATCACCGCCATGAAAGGAGACTTTCTCAGCCGGCCACCAGCCGTATTCTTAGCTGCATTTTCCCCCCCCAGTTACCATGACGACCCGTGAGTCAGAGTAAATAAACACACGCGATTGGTCGGTTTTAAAAAGAAACAACAGGAATGTGTTTTCTGCTCTGAGAGAGAGAACGTCTCCTTTAATCATCAGTCAGAAGCCACAAATATAGAAAGTTTAAGTCCACACAGACGGGAATCTTTATACTGCTGAGAGGAGAGAGAGAGAGAGGGAAGAAGGAAGAACTATAAAAGAGAAATCAAGTCAAACGTTCTCTCGATGATTTCTGAAAACAAAAGTAAAGAAAAAAGTAAGAAAACAAACGAAAGAAATAAAACTAGAAAGAATAAAATAAGGAGGGAAGGAAAGAGAGGAAGGGTTAATAAGAACTGAAAGAAGGCGGGAATGAATGAAGAATTAAAAGCTGCAACAGACTGATTATCATTTCTACTCACGTTGAAATCAGTTCTGGCTGATGAAGTTTAAGAAAATAAGATTTTAAGTGTCAATAACATCCAGATTTACAGACTGTACGCTGTAAACTAGACTCGGTTAAACACAGTATCTCAGAGAGAGGTCAGAGGTCATGTCTATCATGTTTAGTGAACAGTTTTATATCTTAATGTTTGATTGAAACTTCTAATGAAGCCAATGACATTCAGTAATAGTAAATGGTAACATTAACTAGTCAGTATATTATACATTTTATACAAGGGGAAAAGGTATCAGCATGACATGCAGTATGCAAGGTTAACAGTACAAAGTGTTTTATAAAAGCATGTTTATCAAAAGCATTCATCATATAAGTGGTGTGGAACAATATAAACATACTTTTATTTTAAGTATAAGTTTATCAGCGTAGAGATTCTCGGACGTTGTTGCTGTTGTGTTTATTCCTAGATGGAGTGTTGATGGAGCAGCTGCAGCGTTAGCAGAGCCTGGTACTGATCCATCCAGACTCCATTCAGGAAACAAGCATTTTAAAGGTTGTCTGCTTGTCGTCATGGTAACAGGCCCGACAAAGCATGAATTCAGACATTTTACTAATCGACATCATAATGTAGTTATTTCAGCATCATTTTGATCCGTTTATTGTATTATTATTATTATTATTATAATTATTATTATTATTATAATTATTATTATTATTATTATTATAATTATTATAATTATTATTATTATTATAATTATTATTATTATTATAATTATTATTATTAATATAATTATTATTATTATTATTATTATAATTATTATTATTATTATAATTATTATTATTATTATAATTATTATTATTATTATTATTATTATAATAATTATTATTATTATTATTATTATTATTTTGGGTTCATCCCGCAGTAGTGACGTGCGGCTTGCTCCCCAGAAACCATAAACACAGAACTGTTCTCCGCCTTTTCATTTTGAAAGAGCAGCGACCAATGAGGAGACTCCAACAGTCGGCCGACCAATCCTGTAACTTCATCACTCGGTCAGTCAGTCAGTCACTCGGTCAGTCAGTCAGTCAGTCGGTCAGTCAGTCACTCGGTCACTCGGTCGGTCGGTCGGTCAGTCAGTCACTCGGTCGGTCACTCGGTCACTCGGTCGGTCGGTCGGTCGGTCGGTCGGTCGGTCGGTCGGTCGGTCGGTCGGTCAGTCAGTCACTCGGTCGGTCACTCGGTCGGTCGGTCGGTCGGTCGGTCGGTCGGTCGGTCGGTCGGTCGGTCACAGACTTTTGCGTTTCTTGAGCCTTAACATCTTATTTTCTTAAAAGAAGTTCCAACATGCGACCCCGTGAGCCGTTGGGGTTGGTGTTTTGTTCTCCGGTGGAGTCGGAGGCTTTGTTAAAGGTTAAAGGAATAGACGTGTATTTTCCGTCAGTAATCAGCAGCAGCAGGAGGAGGAACAGGAGCCTGATGGGAAGTCCAGCAGCACTTTAATGAAGGTGACTTCCTGCTGTGAATAGTCGGAGGGAAGTGATGAATCTCTGTATGAGGCAGATACGAGAGCAACATTGTGTTCCTGTATAATCAACGTCACTCACTGTTTAACAGCTGCAACCAGTGAGTCACAAACAGGAGACGGATCTCACTTCAGATTCCTCCTCAACACCAAAACACTCCTCAGTTACAAGTATTTACTGCAGTAAAAGTACTAATACCACAGTGTACTCACGTAAAAGTCTCATTCAACGTTTCAACAGTCATTTATTTGTCATTTTACAACACAATGAAAAACATACTGAATATATACAACTATTCAAATTACAATAGAATACAAGGAAATAAAATAAAACAACATTATACAGTTACTTATATCGCAGAATCCCGAGTAAAAAGTAGTAAAATATTAGCAGCAAATTGTACTTAAAGTGTCAAAAGTAAAATTACTCATTATGCAGAATGGCTCCATTCAAAGTTACATTTATTATATATTTATTGTTAGAATTTTATTCCTGATTTATGACCGTCTGAATGTTCATTCTAACAACGTGTATATTCTGTTAGTAGTTTTATCTATAACAATAATATTTTATAAACTGACCACAGTTTGACAGATAAATTCAATCTAAACAACAATTTTGTGTTTTACAAACAAAAGATGATGAAAAAATTATTAAATAATTGTACACAAAAATACACACAATGAGAATAAATCAATAGAATAAAATCATTTAAAAAGGAACTAAAACTGTTAAATAAAGTTAGTGCAGTAAAAAGTACAATATTTACCTCTGAGATGTAGTAGAGTAGAAATACTCAAGTAAAGTAGAAGTATAGTACTAAATGTACTTAGTTACATTTCACCGCTGGTAAATAGTCTAAAAAGTAAAAAGATACTTTTCTGTTTAATTTTCCCTTTTCTTTATTTATGTTATTATTTTTTTGATTGATTTTTTTATTAATTGATTTATTTTTGCATTAATTATTTATTTATTTGTGTATTTATTTTTTATTTATTTTGCATTATTTATTTATTTTTTAAATGTATGTATTCATTTATGTATAAAAAATAGTACAAATAAATGAATAAATAAATAAATGACTTGATGGATATATAAAATAAAATAATATTAAAATAAATGTTAAAATAAATGTAGCCATTAATTAATTGATCAAATGTGACATAAATTTATATTTCTGTTTTAATTTGCTTCCATTATTTATTCATTTATGTATTTATTTGTATTATTTTTTTGCATTTATTTATTTATTTATGCAAAATGTTTCCTTTGCATTTCACCCCTTATTTATTTCCCCAAACTTCTGTATCTCTTTATTCTTTTCTTTATAGATTTCTGCGTTGTTATGCTAATGAGGGCCCCGCCCCTCAACGTGAGACTTTACAGGACAACGTCAGATTGTTGCTAGGAGACACAGACGTGACTCTGTGTTGAAACAGCCTCACTGTGTGACTTCTTTCTTTGACCTAATAGACCTCAGTTAGTGGTTCAGGGTTGTTGGCAGTGATCTCTCTGAATCTGATCCAGAATCTGATCCAGAATCAGAACAGAAAACATGAGAACTGGCAGCTCCGCTTCATTCCTCAGATAACTGAGAGTGACGTCAGTCTGTGATAACTCTCCTCGTCTCCTTATAAAGTTAATAGAGAAGCTGATCTGCTCCAAACTCGGCTCAGATTACTCTCCATCCTACCTGATCCTGATCCTGATCCTGATCCTGATCCTGATCCTGCTCTCTGCTCACCTCTCACATCAGCCTTCCTTAGTTACTGTTGCTATGATGAGTCAACAGCATCACTCCACCAGGCTGCTAACAATAGAGAGCAGCAGTTAAACACAGCACAGCAGGAATCATCTCAACTCAAGGGCCAACTTTCTGGAGCTTTCAGTCACTCTTTTTCAGGCGTGAAAGTGGCGTAACGGCGTCGGTCTGAAACTGCGTTGTGCTCCGGGTATCAGATACCGGACCAGAGGTGTTTTGTCCTCAGGCGGGTGGTTCTGGATCCAAACTCTCGTCTGTCTTGTTTGTCAGATCACATCGAGATGCTGCAGCTGAACGTGACGGAGGCGGGCCACCAGACCAAGTCCTGCTGCAGTCTGAGGACGGCTGCTGAGAGCCAGATGGCTGCGGCTCAGAGTCAGACCAGAGCCTGCGAGTCCAGGCAGACGTACCTGCAGAAACAGCTGTGAGTCCACATCTGGATCCTGTTTATACACAACACTGTCAGACTGATCTCGGCTGGGTTTTATATCAAACCCAACCCCACACGTTCCCAACATGCTTCCCAACATGTTCCCAACATGCTTCCCAACATGTTCCCAACATGCATCCCAACATGTTTCCCAACATGCTTCCTAACATGTTCCCAACATGCTTCCTAACATGCTTCCTAACATGTTCCAAACACCTTCCTAACATGCTTCCTAACACGTTCCTAACATGCTTCCTAACATGTTCCCCACACGTTCCCAACACGTTCCCAACATGCTTCCTAACACGTTCCCAACATGCTTTCTAACATGCTTCCTAACATGTTCCAAACACCTTCCTAACATGCTTCCTAACATGTTTCCCAACATGCTTCTCAACATGCTTCCCAACATGTTCCCAACACGTTCCCATCATGCTTCCTAACACGTTCCCAGCATGCTTCCTAACACGTTCCCAACACGTTCCCAACATGCTTCCTAACACGTTCCCAACATGCTTCCTAACACATTCCCAACACGTTCCCAACATGCTTCCTAACACGTTCCCAACATGCTTCCTAACACGTTCCCAACATGCTTCCTAACACTTTCCCAACATGCTTCCTAACATGTTCCCAACATGCTTCCTAACACGTTCCCAACATGCTTCCTAACATGTTCCCAACATGCTTCCTAACACGTTCCCAACATGCTTCCCAACATGCTTCCTAACATGTTCCCAACACGTTCCCAACATGCTTCCTAACACGTTCCCAACATGCTTCCTAACACGTTCCCAACATGCTTCCTAACATGCTTCCCAACATGCTTCCCAACATGCTTCCTAACATGCTTCCTAACATGTTCCAAACACCTTCCTAACATGCTTCCTAACACGTTCCCAACATGCTTCCTAACACATTCCCAACACGTTCCCAACATGCTTCCTAACACGTTCCCAACATGCTTCCTAACACGTTCCCAACATGCTTCCTAACACTTTCCCAACATGCTTCCTAACATGTTCCCAACATGCTTCCTAACACGTTCCCAACATGCTTCCTAACATGTTCCCAACATGCTTCCTAACACGTTCCCAACATGCTTCCCAACATGCTTCCTAACATGTTCCCAACACGTTCCCAACATGCTTCCTAACACGTTCCCAACATGCTTCCTAACACGTTCCCAACATGCTTCCTAACATGCTTCCCAACATGCTTCCCAACATGCTTCCTAACATGCTTCCTAACATGTTCCAAACACCTTCCTAACATGCTTCCTAACATGTTTCCCAACATGCTTCTCAATATGCTTCCCAACATGCTTCCTAACATGCTTCCTAACATGTTCCAAACACCTTCCTAACATGCTTCCTAACATGTTTCCCAACATGCTTCTCAACATGCTTCCCAACATGCTTCCTAACATGTTCCCAACATGCTTCCTAACACGTTCCCAACATGCTTCCCAACATGCTTCCTAACATGTTCCCAACACGTTCCCAACATGCTTCCTAACACGTTCCCAACATGCTTCCTAACACGTTCCCAACATGCTTCCTAACACGTTCCCAACATGCTTCCTAACATGCTTCCCAACATGCTTCCCAACATGCTTCCTAACATGCTTCCTAACATGTTCCAAACACCTTCCTAACATGCTTCCCAACATGTTTCCCAACATGCTTCTCAACATGCTTCCCAACATGCTTCCCAACATGTTCCCAACACGTTCCCATCATGCTTCCTAACACGTTCCCAACATGCTTCCTAACACGTTCCCAACATGCTTCCTAACACATTCCCAACACGTTCCCATCATGCTTCCTAACACGTTCCCAACATGCTTCCTAACACATTCCCAACACGTTCCCAACATGCTTCCTAACATGTTTCCCAACATGCTTCTCAACATGCTTCCCAACATGCTTCCTAACATGCTTCCTAACATGTTCCAAACACCTTCCTAACATGCTTCCTAACATGTTTCCCAACATGCTTCTCAACATGCTTCCCAACATGCTTCCCAACATGTTCCCAACATGCTTCCTAACACGTTCCCAACATGCTTCCCAACATGCTTCCTAACATGTTCCCAACACGTTCCCAACATGCTTCCTAACACGTTCCCAACATGCTTCCTAACACGTTCCCAACATGCTTCCTAACATGCTTCCCAACATGCTTCCCAACATGCTTCCTAACATGCTTCCTAACATGTTCCAAACACCTTCCTAACATGCTTCCTAACATGTTTCCCAACATGCTTCTCAACATGCTTCCTAACATGCTTCCCAACATGTTCCCAACACGTTCCCATCATGCTTCCTAACACGTTCCCAGCATGCTTCCTAACACGTTCCCAACACGTTCCCAACACGTTCCCAACACGTTCCCAACACGTTCCCAACACGTTCCCAACATGCTTCCTAACACGTTCCCAACATGCTTCCTAACACATTCCCAACACGTTCCCAACATGCTTCCTAACACGTTCCCAACATGCTTCCTAACACTTTCCCAACATGCTTCCTAACATGTTCCCAACATGCTTCCTTAACACGTTCCCAACATGCTTCCTAACATGTTCCCAACATGCTTCCTAACACGTTCCCAACATGCTTCCCAACATGCTTCCTAACATGTTCCCAACACGTTCCCAACATGCTTCCTAACACGTTCCCAACATGCTTCCTAACATGTTCCCAACATGCTTCCTAACACGTTCCCAACATGCTTCCTAACACGTTCCCAACATGCTTCCCAACATGCTCCCTAACATGTTCCCATCATGCTTCCTAACACGTTCCCAGCATGCTTCCTAACACGTTCCCAACACGTTCCCAACATGCTTCCTAACACGTTCCCAACATGCTTCCTAACATGTTCCCAACATGCTTCCTAACACGTTCCCAACATGCTTCCTAACACGTTCCCAACATGCTTCCCAACATGCTCCCTAACATGTTCCCATCATGCTTCCTAACACGTTCCCAGCATGCTTCCTAACACGTTCCCAACACGTTCCCAACACGTTCCCAACACGTTCCCAACACGTTCCCAACACGTTCCCAACATGCTTCCTAACACGTTCCCAACATGCTTCCCAACATGCTTCCTAACATGTTCCCAACACGTTCCCAACATGCTTCCTAACACGTTCCCAACATGCTTCCTAACACGTTCCCAACATGCTTCCTAACACGTTCCCAACATGCTTCCCAACACGCTCCCTAACATGTTCCCAACATGCTTCCTAACACGTTCCCAACATGCTTCCTAACACGTTCCCAACATGCTTCCCAACATGCTTCCTAACATGTTCCCAACATGCTTCCCAACATGGCTCACCTGTCTGCGTGACCATCAAGCATGTATTAACCTGTAACTCCAGCTGGGATCAGACAACAGGCTGGAGAAGGAATGTGTTAAATCGGCTGTATCTGACTGTATCAGCTGAATGCCTCAGTTCTCTCCAGGTGTTTGGTCCAGACTGGCCTGATGGGAACAGTCGGTCCGTTATAGATCAGACTCTGGATATCTGAGCCGATCAGACCGATCAGAGGTATTGATTGGTGTATGTCCTGATGGAGGCAGCAGCTGTGACGGTGTTTCTGTGTGTTGACAGTGTGAAGTGTAAAGACGTGGCCTCTGAAGCTCCTGAGGAGACGCAGCAGCAGGACGCCGCCACCCCCAAACCCTCCTCCGCCTCGCCCCTCTCTGGTATTCCTGCGCTGACGCTGCTCGTCTTCAGCGCTCTGCATCTGATAACCTGTAAGTACCGACGACCTCCAACGCCTCGATCCCCGGAGACGCTCCGATAATCACTCACACACGACCGTAAATCACCTCTGACACTGAGAACCAGCAGAAACCACAAAAATCCTGCTGCACCCAAACGCATCATTTACCCTGCAAAGATCTACTTCTTATCAAGTCTGACTGTAACTGAGACCTGAAACTTTATTCTCTTAAGACAAGGGAAACAAATCTGCAAATATTATATAATATACTTTATATTATATATATTTATAATATATAATATTTAGATTTTTATTAGAAAGTCTTCACCTCAGGAATTAAAAGAAACTTTAAAAACAACAACAGTTTTGATGATGTCAGATGAAGTTTTGATGATGTCAGATGTAGTTTTGATGATGTCAGATGTAGTTTTGATGATGTCAGATGAAGTTTTGATGATGTCAGATGACGTTTTGATGATGTCAGATGACGTTTTGATGATGTCAGATGTAGTTTTGATGATGTCAGATGTAGTTTTGATGATGTCAGATGACGTTTTGATGATGTCAGATGTAGTTTTGATGATGTCAGATGTAGTTTTGATGATGTCAGATGTAGTTTTGATGATGTCAGATGACGTTTTGATGATGTCAGATGTAGTTTTGATGATGTCAGATGAAGTTTCGATGATGTCAGATGTAGTTTTGATGATGTCAGATGACGTTTTGATGATGTCAGATGATGTCAGAGAGTCAGGGGGCGAGGCTTCCTCCCTGATTGACAGTCCTCAGGTGTTAAAGGGTGTGTTGTTGTGTTTTCAGGAGCTCAGCGAGGCGGCGTCCTGTCGAACGACGGCGAGCACTGTGGTCCAGGACGGAGGCGGAGCCTGGACGGACTAAATGACTGCTGTACAAACTTCCTGTCTACGTAACAAACAAACAGGTCGTCGCGGCGACGCTGACGTGATGCAGGATTGGACAGAAACTTTGCTTTGACTTGAACAGCTGAGACGTTTACTGACTGATTTAAAGACGCTGCTGCTGCACTGCTGTTTCCTCTGTTTCCTCTGTTAGAGTTTATTTTCTTCATCGAGCTTAACGGCTGCTTTTTACTTCATCTTAGCTTCTTAAATATTAATATTAGAAATAAATCCTCCGTCAGTTTTTACTTTGATTTAAATGTATTTGTATTAAACTATCTGCAGACTAAACGTCCTGATGTATTTCATACTGCTGTAAAAAGGCCAGAGGTGGAAGAAGTACTCAGATATTTTACTGCAGTAAAAGTACTAATACTACAGTGTAGAAATACTCTGTTACAAGTAAAAGTCCTGCATTCAAAATGTTACACTTAAAGTACCAAAAGTAAAAGAACTGCTTATGCAGTGTATATCATACTATATTATATGATTATATTATTGTATTATGATATAATATATTGATGCATTAATGTCTGTAAAGTAACTAAAGTTAGAGTTAGTCAGTTAAAGTAGAATATTTCCCTCTGATATGTAGTAGAATAGAAGTAGAAAGTAGCAGAAAATGGAAATACTCAAGTACAGTACAAGTACCTCACACTTGTACTTCAGTACAGTACTTGAGTAAATGTACTTAGTTACTCTCCACCAGTGAAATAGGCTCCATGATGGTGCATTCAGGGACATTGAACAGAGAAACACAAATAATGAATCATTAGAATTTTTGAGTTTTTACCCAGAATGCTTCATGTTTCTCTGCAGGCTGATACAGAGAGGAAGTTTAACTTTCACAATAAGAGCACAGACATGCTGGTTAAATCAATTAAAGACTGACGGAGGAAAAGAGTTCCTGTTTCTACCTGACGGTTAAATCTGGTCTCACTCTGGATTACTGGGAGTCACTGCTGATCTTTATTGATCATCATGTTTTATGATCAGTTGTCAGGTGTGAACGGGCTCAGAGTCGCAGCCCAGTTGCCAGGACAACACGTTGGCATCGGACGGTAACCAGGGATACGCTGAATGGCAACGTTTTTTATCTGGTCAGAGCGATGAGTGACGTGGACGGTCCGACAAACACGAGGCTCTGATGCAGGTCGTTTCTAGTAGATTTAAGACCAACCAAGTAGTTCTGTCCTCAACCCGAATATCCTGCTTCTGTTGCAACGTTACGGTTGTTCTGTTACGTTGTCCTGTTACGTTGTTCTGTTACGTTGTCCTGTTACGTTGTCCTGTTACGTTGTTTTGTTATGTTGTTCTGTTATGTTGTTATGTCACGTTGTTATGGTTGTTAAATTACGTTGTTGTTACGTTGTTACATCACGTTGTTACATCACGTTGTTACATCACGTTGTTACGTAGAGTTGTTACGGTTGTTAAATGACGTTGTCGTTACGTTGTTACATCACGTTGTTACATCACGTTGTTACATCACGTTGTTATGGTTGTTAAATTCTGTTGTTAAATTTACATTGTTCTGTAACGTTGTTCTGTTACATTGTTATGTACGTCACGTTGTTACGTCACGTTGTTACGTCACGTTGTTACGTCAGGTTGTTACGTCAGGTTGTTACGTTGCATTATGTTGCAGTATGTTGTTTTGTTACGTTGCGTTGTTGTTACGTGGCGTTGTTGTTACGTCGCGTTGTGCCGTTGCGTTGGTACGTAGCGTTGTTTTCTTGCATTGTCACGTTGCGGTATGTTGCAGCACGCTGGGTTGTTACGTCACATTGTTACGTTGCATTATGTTGCAGTATGTTGTTTTGTTACGTTGCGTTGTTATGTCGCGTTGTTATGTCGCGTTGTGCCGTTGCGTTGGTACGTAGCGTTGTTTTGTTGCATTGTCACGTTGCGGTATGTTGCAGTACGCTGGGTTGTTACGTCACATTGTTACGTTGCATTATGTTGCAGTATGTTGTTTTGTTACGTTGCGTTGTTATGTCGCGTTGTTATGTCGCGTTGTTATGTCGCGTTGTTATGTCGCGTTGTGCCGTTGCGTTGGTACGTAGCGTTGTTTTGTTGCATTGTCACGTTGCGGTATGTTGCAGTACGCCGGTTGATACGTCGCGTTGTTACATTGCATTGTTACGTTGCGTTGTTACGTTGCGTTGTTACGTCGCGTTGATACATTGCGTTGTTTCGTTGCATTGTTACATCGCGTTGTTACGTTGCATTGTTACGTTGCGTTGTTACGTCGCGTTGATACGTTGCGTTGTTTCGTTGCGTTGTTACATCGCGTTGTTACGTTGCGTTGATATGTCCCGTGTTACGTTATTATTTTAACACAAACCATAAAATAGTTGCGTTAACCTGAACAATCGTTTCACAACGTTAACGGCGGATCATCGTGCGTTTCTGCAGCGTGATACGAGGCTGATATGAAACGTATGCATGAAACTTATTTTTGGTTCAGAAACATCGACATTCAGCGTATCCGTGGTTACTGTCATCACTTCATCTGGCGGCTGGGTTTGTTTTATTGTTTTATTGTTTTATTGTTTTATTTTGGTGTTTTTCAGTGTTTGTTATTTTTTGAACTCACCGCTTGAAGCTCGACGAAGCAGCGACGCGACTTTTAGAAGCTTTTATCTAATTTGTTTGGGGGGGGGGGTCTGTTTGGGGGGGGGGAGGGGGGGGGGGGGGGAGGGGGGGGGGAATGTTTTAATGAGAATAATAAACCTGAAGAGTTTCTAAACTGTTTTCTGTCCTGATTTAACAAAAGTTCAACGTTTAGAGTTGACCTCAAGTTGAGACAGAAAACATCCCAACGTGACCGTCTGTTCAATCACTCAGATATCCTTCTACTCCGCCTCAGAGTAGAGAAGCAAAGAGACGAAACTCCAGCTGCTGCCGCCATTTTGGACTGAAAACACTTTTTATATTTATAATATTTTTATTGTTCAACACCGGACATTTCAGTAGAGACATTAAATATGACGATAGAATAGAAATAATGTAGTTTTACTTTAGTCCGTCTCTCGGTAGGAGGACGTTTTACTTTAGTCCGTCTCTCGGTAGGAGGACGTTTTACTTTAGTCCGTCTCTCGGTAGGAGGACGTTTTACTTTAGTCCGTCTCTCTGTAGGAGGACGTTTTACTTTAGTCCGTCTCTCGGTAGGAGGACGTTTTACTTTAGTCCGTCTCTCGGTAGGAGGACGTTTTACTTTAGTCCGTCTCTCGGTAGGAGGACGTTTTACTTTAGTCCGTCTCTCGGTAGGAGGACGTTTTACTTTAGTCCGTCTCTCGGTAGGAGGACGTTTTACTTTAGTCCGTCTCTCTGTAGGAGGACGTTTTACTTTAGTCCGTCTCTCTGTAGGAGGACGTTTTACTTTAGTCCGTCTCTCGGTAGGAGGACGTTTTACTGGCGTCTGGTCGTCTCTTTCAGTCCAACATGGCGGCAGCGTAGCTCTGCTGCTGGGTGCCGATGTTGACGTGGAACCAACTATTGACTTTCACTTCTTGGTAATAATATAGGTTGTTTGTCTGCGCTACATCTCAGAAGGAAACACTGTACTCGCCGGCTCAGCTGTCGCCATGTTGAGAGCCGTGTGGAGGCAACAGAAATGCTCTGAATTTTAGCGTCTTTAAAGATTCAAACTTTGATTAAAACTTGATAAAGTTCCTCGCCAACCACAGAAACATTTTCTCTCTAAACTTCTTAGATTTGAAGTGAAGATAGACGACGTTTCAACTCCTCCACTTAACCACCAACCGCCATTTCCGCTACCGAGGAAATCGGTCCACTTCCTGTTCTAGTTGACGCACTTCCTGTGTTGCACAATGAAGCGAAGCTGATACTGTAGGGAACCAATCTAAACTGACGGGGTCATTATACTACTCACATTACACTCTGTATTTCATAATGATGAGTTAATAACTCTAAGAGTATCAGAACTTCTTCTTCTCTCATGAATCATGTGACGACCCCTCAGGTTTATCTGGTGACCCTCTGGAGGGCCCCGACCCCTATGTTAGGACCCTCTGGACTAAACTAACTGACTGTATATGAAGTAGTTAAAGAGGCTCCAGCTGGAGCTGCTTCAGTACAACAGTAACATCAGTCCTAGTACTTTTACTTTAAAGACATTCTGCTGATGTATTTTTGTTTGTATTGTTGTACTGGTACTTTTACTCAACTAAAGTATGTTATAGTTTATGTTATATTATATTAAAGGATACTTTACTATATTATGTTATATGATATTATATTTTATTGTATTATATTATATGATACTATATTATATTGTTATATGATATTATATTTTATTATACTATATGATACTATATTATAATATATATATATTTATATATATAGAAATACACCAGCACAGTTTGACCAGCAGGCGGCGCCCTTTTACTGTTAAACGCTCAAAACAGTGAATTATTGTCAGCATGCTGCTTCAGAGAGCTTCGTTCCTTATTATATCATATGATACTATATCATATTATGTTATATTATATTTTATCATATTATGTTATATTTTATTATATAATATTTTATTTTATTGTATTATATTATATCATATGTTATATTATATTTTATTATATTATATTATATTATATAATGTTATATTATATTTTATTATATTATATTATGTTATATTATATTATATTATATTATATTATATTATATTATATCATATGTTATATTATATTTTATTATATTATATTATATTATATAATGTTATATTATATTTTATTGTATTATATTATATCATATGTTATATTATATTTTATTATATTATATTATATTATATAATGTTATATTATATTTTATTATATTATATTATGTTATATTATATTATATTATATTATATTCTAATTATTGATGCATTAATGTGTCAGCTGGTTCATAAAGATGGAGCTACTTTTAATGACTTTATAGTTGATTATATTTAGATTTAATAATCTGAATCTGTAAAGTAACTAAAGGAGTATAAAGTACTACAGGTACCTCTGAGATGTAGTAGAGTAGAAGTATAAAGTACTACAGGTACCTCTGAGATGTAGTAGAGTAGAAGTAGAACGTAGTAGAACATAGAAAAACTCAAGTAGAGTACAAGTACCTCAACGTTTAAGTACAGTACTTGAGTAAATGTACTCAGTTACAGTGTGTAGAGGTGTTAATTCATCTGATCATGTTGTTTATTGATTCTCACAGATCAATATATCAATCCTTCATCATCATCATCATCATCAGTGGGAGGCAGCAGGGAGAGTTTTCCCACAGTTCAGTCTGTCAGGATGACCTCTGATGAGGTCAGCAGGGGGCGGGGCCTGTCACTGTAACAAGCCAATGATGAGTGGACTGATAAACATCTCAGCCAATCAGACGCCCCGAGAGAGACGACAACAGTAACAGGTCCCAGAGGAGGGGGGGGGTTTCAATTAGTGAGAGTCTGTGTGTCTGTGTGTGTGTGTGTGTGTGTGTGTGTGTGTGTGTGTGTGTGTGTGTGTGTGTGTGTGTGTGTGTGTGAGATGATGCTCCAGCTTCAGTTCCCACCTCCGTCTCTCTTCATTGTCTCTCTTTATCTGATCTGAGGTCTGAACACAGTAACTAAGTACATCTACTCTAACTACTGCACTCTTTCAGGTACTTGTACTTTACTGGAGTATTTACATTTCATGCTACTTTATACTTCTAGTCCAGGGGTCAGGGGTCAGGGGTCAAGGGTCAAGGGTCAGGGGTTAGCAGCGTTTACTATCTAGAGAGATATTTTAGTCTCTGTCTGGAGCTGCAAATCATGTGATCATTGTGATGAAGGTAACTCAGTTTACAGTCTAAGTATATAGTATATCAGTCTAATGCAGTGAGGGCCAAAGAGACAATGTACTACGGAGTATTAGGACCACACTGAGGGAAAAAACATCTGAGATTTACACAATAAAGTCACAACTTTACGAGAAAAAAAGAAAATAACACGTAAAATGACTACTTTATAATATTATTACTTTATTCTCTAAATCTCAGGTTTATTTTTTTCCTCAATGTGGCCCTAATACTCCGTCGTACCGTCGTACCGTCGTACCGTAGACCTACAACAATGAGAAATGAAAATGAAAATGTAAACAAAGAACAGTGATTCATTTCCTTTAATGTTTTTATAACTCCTCAGAGAGCCGCTGGAGAGGAGCTGAAGAGCTGCAGGTTTCTGACCTCTGGTCTAGTTTATCACTTTAATAAACCTCCAGGTACTGACTGGACTTTACAGAGATTAAACTGAGCATTCATATCCATATATACTGAATAATACTAGAATATAACTAATACTTTAACATACTATGATATTACTACAGCGTCCTGTGGTGATCAATTTATTATTATTATCTCTCTACTGACGTTATTATGAACGTTTATGTTCAAGTAAACAACTGTCAGCAAGAAACATTCAATAAAGTATTTTTAAAGGGCGGATCCATCCGTGACGTAGGTCAGCACAGTGAGCTAATCAATAAGGTTATCAATAATGTGACCGCTAGCACTGTCTGAGTCAGCGTTAGCTGTGATCAGTCTGGTAAGAACTGAAAGAAGTGGGGTTGTATGGATCCTCTGTGTTCTGAGAGGTTAAATTACTGGTTTTTGTGAATGGAGTCTGGTGGCTTTTGATTTGACGCTATATTGAATTATTGATTAGCTCACTGTGCTGACCTGAGTCACTGATGGATCCCTTTAAAATACTTTATTGAACGTTTCTTTCAGACAGTTGTTTACTTCAGAGTTCAAACATTTAATAAATAACGTTTTCCGTTCATAATAACGTCAGTAGAGAGATAATAATAATAAATTGATCACCACAGGACGCTGTAGTAATATCATAGTATGTTAAAGTATTAGTTATATTCTAGTATTATTCAGTATATATAGATATGAATGCTCAGTTTAATCTCTGTAAAGTCCAGTCAGTACCTGGAGGTTTAAAGTGATAAAATAGAAGTATAAAGTAGCATGAAATGTAAATACTCCAGTAAAGTACAAGTACCTGAAAGAGTGCAGTAGTTAGAGTAGATGTACTTAGTTACTGTGTTCAGACCTCAGATCAGATAAAGAGAGACAATGAAGAGAGACGGAGGTGGGAACTGAAGCTGGAGCATCATCTCACACACACACACACACACACACACACACACACACACACACACAGACACACAGACTCTCACTAATTGAAACCCCCCCCCCTCCTCTGGGACCTGTTACTGTTGTCGTCTCTCTCGGGGCGTCTGATTGGCTGAGATGTTTATCAGTCCACTCATCATTGGCTTGTTACAGTGACAGGCCCCGCCCCCTGCTGACCTCATCAGAGGTCATCCTGACAGACTGAACAGCAGCGCTCTCATTGGTTGAAATAAATAAATAATAGATATGAACAGATGCAGTCTGGTCACATGATCACAGATCCACCGTCATGTGATCACTTTGCTCCTTACATCACTTCCTGTTGACTGAACGTCATCACGTGACAGAAAACGAGCTACCGAGACGTTTCTATTAATCACCCTTATAAAGAAGAAGAATACTTCAGGTTTATTTTATGAAGTAAACTTAGTTAAAGTTCAAGTATATTCCCCAGTATACTTTATGTAATATACTGATATCAGTGTACTAGTAGTATACTTGTAAGTTTACTACTTTAATACTTCTTGGGACTAAATTTTCCCACTTTTTAGTTTATAGAAGTACTTCTAAGTATACTTTAAATGTAAGAGTATTAAACTTTGAGTACACAACTAGTTTACATCCAAGTTGTATTTTGTACTGCAACTATACTATAAACAATACTACAAGTGTACTTATAGGTATACTGTTAGTTTCTAGTTATATACACTTTAAAGTATACTCTCAGTAAACTACTAGTTGAATAGTTTTTATACTGCAAGTATAAGTTTTCTTCAGTGAACTTATAGTACTCAGCCAAATATACTTTTTAGTATAAGCCAAGTATACTAAAGTATAACTTTAAGTATATCTCTGATAAGTAGACTGAAAGTATTCTCTCTTATTTTAAGTTTAAAGAAGAATACTAATAGTAGTACTTCAATAAACTTCGTTCTCTGAGGGTGAATGTTGGACAGCTGAACGTTAACAACAGACCTCTGACGGCTCTCTGTTCAACAGCGCGTTGCTGGATGTAAACTAACGTCAGCGGTTAGATCTCAGCGTCTACACAACAACAACAACAACAACAACAACAACAACACACAACAACAACAACAACACACCACAACAACAACACACAACAGCAACAACACAACAACAACAACAACAACACACAACAACAACAACACAACAACAGCGACAACAACACCACCACCACAACAACAACAACACACAACAGCAACAACACAACAACAACAACACACAACAACAACAACAACAACACACAACAGCAACAACACAACAACAACAACACACAACAACAACAACACAACACACAACAACAGCGACAACAACACCACCACCACAACAACAACAACAACAACAACAACAACACACAACAACACACAACAACACACAACAACAACTAGTGGAGAATCATTGTCATATTTATTCATCTGTATTATTACAGAAACATTTTTGCATCACAGATGAAAATATTCAACAAACATCACGAAGAATAAAACAATAAAACACCAAACGTTCCTTTAACATTAAAAGAACTCCATCTGGTTACTGGTTCTCTGCTGAGACGAAGAACTTCTTCTTCTCTGTCAGAATATAAAGCTTAATAACAGAACAGCCTCCATCACGTTTAATAATAATAATACTAATGACTCTAATAAGTAAGTAATGTGAATATCACATGACGTGTCGGTCCCTTAAAGGACCATTCTACTATTTTAGATGATGACTTCATGAGTTTAACTTCCTCTGGTCTCCAGTCCAACATGGTGGACCGGTCCGGTCCCGCTGGTCTCTGCTGGATCCGGTCCGTGTGACCAGCTGTAGCTGGTGGGCAGGTGGAGGTACCGCAGCAGAGCTCCACAGTCCTGGTCTGAGTCTCCGTCCTCTGAAGTGTCCCAGCTGGCGTTGGGTGACGGCGTCCCCCGCAGCAGCCCGTCCTCCTCGTCTTCCTCGTCCTCGTCCTCCTGCTGCTCCACGCTGCCCGCCCGGCCCCTGGGGGCCCCCCTGAGGTCCTGGTCCGTCAGCACCTGGTCCAGGAAGCCGATGTACCTGAGGGCGAGGCGCAGGATCTCGTTCTTGCTGAGCTTCCTGTCGGGGGGGTGCGTTGGGATGAGACTCCGCAGCTCAGTGAACGCTCCGTTGACGTTCTGCTGACGCCAACGCTCACGGCTGTTGGTGGAGACCCGGCGGACCACCCGGGGACCAGAACCTGAGGGGGGGGGGGGGAGGAGAGGAGAGGAGAGGAGAGGAGAGGAGAGAGGAGGGGGGTCAGCTGGAGTCCAGAGAACCAGGTCTAAGCTCTGAAGACACATGATAGAGCTTCTCTAGAGAGAGCTGATGGATGTCTGCTTAAATCACTGTTTTTCTCTATGGAGTCTGGTCCAGGCCACCACAACTACTTTCTATCACTCTATCTATCTGTCTGTCTGTCTGTCTGTCTGTCTGTCTGTCTGTCTGTCTGTCTGTCTGTCTGTCTGTCTGTCTGTCTATCTATCTATCTATCTATCTATCAGGCCTCCACAATGATCTCTGACATGTTTCATTCTAATCAAGTAAAACCCTGATTGGACAGCCGTCCATTCAGAGAGAAACTGTGAACTCACCGTCACTGAACTTCATCTCACTGAGACTCAGACTCTGTTTCATCAGGATGCAGCGACACGGATCACTGAAGACAGACAGACAGACAGACAGACAGACAGACAGACAGACAGACAGACAGACAGACAGACAGACAGACAGACAGACAGTTAGTGTTTGTCCTCTCAGTGTCTCATCATCTCTCTTGAACTCTCGGTAACATTTTAAAGGTTTTACAGTACATTAGAAGTACTAGTACACACAGCAGTAGAAGTACTAGTACACACAGCAGTAGAAGTACTAGTACACACAGCAGTAGAAGTACTAGTACACACAGCAGTAGAAGTACTAATACACACAGCAGTAGAAGTACTAATACACACAGCAGTAGAAGTACTAGTACACACAGCAGTAGAAGTACTAGTACACACAGCAGTAGAAGTACTAATACACACAGTAGTAGAAGTACTAATACACACAGCAGTAGAAGTACTAATACACACAGCAGTAGAAGTACTAGTACACACAGCAGTAGAAGTACTAGTACACACAGCAGTAGAAGTACTAATACACACAGCAGTAGAAGTACTAGTACACACAGCAGTAGAAGTACTAATACACACAGCAGTAGAAGTACTAATACACACAGCAGTAGAAGTACTAATACACACAGCAGTAGAAGTACTAGTACACACAGCAGTAGAAGTACTAATACACACAGCAGTAGAAGTACTAATACACACAGCAGTAGAAGTACTAATACACACAGCAGTAGAAGTACTAGTACACACAGCAGTAGAAGTACTAATACACACAGCAGTAGAAGTACTAATACACACAGTAGTAGAAGTACTAATACACACAGCAGTAGAAGTACTAGTACACACAGCAGTAGAAGTACTAATACACACAGCAGTAGAAGTACTAGTACCTCTAATACTCCAGAGTGTGAGGACTTCAGTCAGCTGAGGATGAACTTTAATCTGAATCATTGATATAATATAATCTCTAATAACTCAATGAAACAGTTCCAGATGTTTTCTCACCTGGTGCAGACAGCTGTTGTTCTGACGCGCGGTCTCGTGCAGCAGGTCTCCTGTAGTAAGTCTTGTTCAGGTCTCAGCAGGATGATCCGGGTCTGGTTCAGACGGGCTCTGGTCTGGTCTGGTGGTCTGATGGTCTCTGAGTCTCTGAGTCTCTGTTTTATACTGATCCCCGCGTCCCTCTCTGTGTCGTGACGCCTCGTTACCATGGAGACCCCGTTAATCAAGACAGTCCCATTAACCCAGACAGACCACGAAGCAGCCCCCCAGAGACCTGGACCTGGACCCGCCCCCTCCCCAAGAGACCTGCAGCCCCCCAGAGACCTGCAGGGTCCAGGACCCGCCCCGCCCCCAACCCCCATCCCCCCCCCCCGCTGCAGGAGTCGTGTTATCCGGCCTCTCCTCCTCCATCACGACCCGCAGCTCTACTCTACTCCACCTCACAGGTACATATAGTACTACTACTCTACTCCACCTCACAGGTACATATAGTACTACTACTCTACTACACCTAACAGGTACATATAGTACTACTACTCTACTACACCTCACAGGTACATATAGTACTACTACTCTACTACACCTCACAGGTACATATAGTACTACTACTCTACTACACCTCACAGGTACATATAGTACTACTACTCTACTACACCTCACAGGTACATATAGTACTACTACTCTACTCCACCTCACAGGTACATATAGTACTACTACTCTACTACACCTAACAGGTACATATAGTACTACTACTCTACTACACCTCACAGGTACATATAGTACTACTACTCTACTCCACCTCACAGGTACATATAGTACTACTCTACTCCACCTAACAGGTACATATAGTACTACTACTCTACTACACCTCACAGGTACATATAGTACTACTACTCTACTCCACCTCACAGGTACATATAGTACTACTACTCTACTACACCTAACAGGTACATATAGTACTACTACTCTACTACACCTCACAGGTACATATAGTACTACTACTCTACTACACCTCACAGGTACATATAGTACTACTCTACTCCACCTCACAGGTACATATAGTACTACTCTACTACACCTAACAGGTACATATAGTACTACTACTCTACTACACCTCACAGGTACATATAGTACTACTACTCTACTCCACCTCACAGGTACATATAGTACTACTACTCTACTACACCTAACAGGTACATATAGTACTACTACTCTACTACACCTCACAGGTACATATAGTACTACTACTCTACTCCACCTCACAGGTACATATAGTACTACTCTACTACACCTAACAGGTACATATAGTACTACTACTCTACTACACCTCACAGGTACATATAGTACTACTCTACTACACCTCACAGGTACATATAGTACTACTACTCTACTCCACCTAACAGGTACATATAGTACTACTACTCTACTACACCTCACAGGTACATATAGTACTACTACTCTACTCCACCTCACAGGTACATATAGTACTACTACTCTACTACACCTAACAGGTACATATAGTACTACTACTCTACTACACCTCACAGGTACATATAGTACTACTACTCTACTCCACCTCACAGGTACATATAGTACTACTACTCTACTACACCTCACAGGTACATATAGTACTACTACTCTACTACACCTCACAGGTACATATAGTACTACTCTACTCCACCTCACAGGTACATATAGTACTACTCTACTACACCTAACAGGTACATATAGTACTACTACTCTACTACACCTCACAGGTACATATAGTACTACTACTCTACTCCACCTCACAGGTACATATAGTACTACTACTCTACTACACCTAACAGGTACATATAGTACTACTACTCTACTACACCTCACAGGTACATATAGTACTACTACTCTACTCCACCTCACAGGTACATATAGTACTACTACTCTACTACACCTCACAGGTACATATAGTACTACTACTCTACTCCACCTCACAGGTACATATAGTACTACTACTCTACTACACCTAACAGGTACATATAGTACTACTACTCTACTACACCTCACAGGTACATATAGTACTACTACTCTACTCCACCTCACAGGTACATATAGTACTACTCTACTACACCTAACAGGTACATATAGTACTACTACTCTACTACACCTCACAGGTACATATAGTACTACTCTACTACACCTCACAGGTACATATAGTACTACTACTCTACTCCACCTCACAGGTACATATAGTACTACTACTCTACTACACCTCACAGGTACATATAGTACTACTCTACTCCACCTCACAGGTACATATAGTACTACTCTACTACACCTCACAGGTACATATAGTACTACTCTACTCCACCTCACAGGTACATATAGTACTACTCTACTACACCTCACAGGTACATATAGTACTACTCTACTCCACCTCACAGGTACATATAGTACTACTCTACTCCACCTCACAGGTACATATAGTACTACTCTACTACACCTAACAGGTACATATAGTACTACTCTACTCCACCTCACAGGTACATATAGTACTACTACTCTACTACACCTCACAGGTACATATAGTACTACTACTCTACTACACCTCACAGGTACATATAGTACTACTACTCTACTACACCTCACAGGTACATATAGTACTACTACTCTACTACACCTCACAGGTACATATAGTACTACTACTCTACTCCACCTCACAGGTACATATAGTACTACTCTACTACACCTCACAGGTACATATAGTACTACTCTACTCCACCTCACAGGTACATATAGTACTACTCTACTCCACCTCACAGGTACATATAGTACTACTCTACTACACCTCACAGGTACATATAGTACTACTCTACTCCACCTCACAGGTACATATAGTACTACTCTACTACACCTAACAGGTACATATAGTACTACTCTACTCCACCTCACAGGTACATATAGTACTACTACTCTACTCCACCTCACAGGTACATATAGTACTACTACTCTACTACACCTCACAGGTACATATAGTACTACTCTACTACACCTCACAGGTACATATAGTACTACTCTACTCCACCTCACAGGTACATATAGTACTACTACTCTACTACACCTCACAGGTACATATAGTACTACTACTCTACTACACCTCACAGGTACATATAGTACTACTACTCTACTACACCTCACAGGTACATATAGTACTACTACTCTACTACACCTCACAGGTACATATAGTACTACTACTCTACTCCACCTCACAGGTACATATAGTACTACTCTACTACACCTCACAGGTACATATAGTACTACTCTACTCCACCTCACAGGTACATATAGTACTACTCTACTCCACCTCACAGGTACATATAGTACTACTCTACTACACCTCACAGGTACATATAGTACTACTCTACTCCACCTCACAGGTACATATAGTACTACTCTACTACACCTAACAGGTACATATAGTACTACTCTACTCCACCTCACAGGTACATATAGTACTACTACTCTACTACACCTCACAGGTACATATAGTACTACTACTCTACTACACCTCACAGGTACATATAGTACTACTCTACTACACCTCACAGGTACATATAGTACTACTACTCTACTACATCTAACAGGTACATATAGTACTACTCTACTACACCTCACAGGTACATATAGTACTACTCTACTACACCTCACAGGTACATATAGTACTACTCTACTCCACCTCACAGGTACATATAGTACTACTCTACTACACCTCACAGGTACATATAGTACTACTCTACTCCACCTCACAGGTACATATAGTACTACTACTCTACTACACCTCACAGGTACATATAGTACTACTACTCTACTACACCTCACAGGTACATATAGTACTACTACTCTACTACACCTCACAGGTACATATAGTACTACTACTCTACTACACCTCACAGGTACATATAGTACTACTCTACTACACCTCACAGGTACATATAGTACTACTCTACTACACCTCACAGGTACATATAGTACTACTCTACTACACCTCACAGGTACATATAGTACTACTCTACTCCACCTCACAGGTACATATAGTACTACTCTACTCCACCTCACAGGTACATATAGTACTACTACTCTACTACACCTCACAGGTACATATAGTACTACTCTACTACACCTCACAGGTACATATAGTACTACTCTACTCCACCTCACAGGTACATATAGTACTACTACTCTACTACACCTAACAGGTACATATAGTACTACTACTCTACTACACCTAACAGGTACATATAGTACTACTACTCTACTCCACCTCACAGGTACATATAGTACTACTACTCTACTACACCTAACAGGTACATATAGTACTACTACTCTACTCCACCTCACAGGTACATATAGTACTACTCTACTACACCTAACAGGTACATATAGTACTACTACTCTACTCCACCTCACAGGTACATATAGTACTACTACTCTACTACACCTAACAGGTACATATAGTACTACTACTCTACTCCACCTCACAGGTACATATAGTACTACTCTACTACACCTAACAGGTACATATAGTACTACTACTCTACTCCACCTCACAGGTACATATAGTACTACTACTCTACTACACCTAACAGGTACATATAGTACTACTACTCTACTACATCTCACAGGTACATATAGTACTACTACTCTACTCCACCTCACAGGTACATATAGTACTACTACTCTACTACACCTAACAGGTACATATAGTACTACTACTCTACTACATCTCACAGGTACATATAGTACTACTCTACTACATCTCACAGGTACATATAGTACTACTACTCTACTACACCTCACAGGTACATATAGTACTACTACTCTACTACACCTCACAGGTACATATAGTACTACTACTCTACTACACCTCACAGGTACATATAGTACTACTCTACTACATCTCACAGGTACATATAGTACTACTACTCTACTACATCTCACAGGTACATATAGTACTACTCTACTACATCTCACAGGTACATATAGTACTACTACTCTACTACATCTCACAGGTACATATAGTACTACTCTACTACACCTCACAGGTACATATAGTACTACTCTACTACACCTCACAGGTACATATAGTACTACTACTCTACTACACCTCACAGGTACATATAGTACTACTCTACTACATCTCACAGGTACATATAGTACTACTACTCTACTACATCTCACAGGTACATATAGTACTACTCTACTACACCTCACAGGTACATATAGTACTACTCTACTACATCTAACAGGTACATATAGTACTACTACTCTACTACACCTCACAGGTACATATAGTACTACTACTCTACTACATCTAACAGGTACATATAGTACTACTACTCTACTCCACCTCACAGGTACATATAGTACTACTACTCTACTACACCTCACAGGTACATATAGTACTACTACTCTACTACACCTCACAGGTACATATAGTACTACTCTACTACACCTCACAGGTACATATAGTACTACTACTCTACTACATCTAACAGGTACATATAGTACTACTACTCTACTACATCTCACAGGTACATATAGTACTACTCTACTACATCTAACAGGTACATATAGTACTACTACTCTACTCCACCTCACAGGTACATATAGTACTACTACTCTACTACATCTAACAGGTACATATAGTACTACTACTCTACTACACCTCACAGGTACATATAGTACTACTACTCTACTACATCTAACAGGTACATATAGTACTACTACTCTACTACATCTCACAGGTACATATAGTACTACTCTACTACATCTAACAGGTACATATAGTACTACTACTCTACTCCACCTCACAGGTACATATAGTACTACTCTACTACATCTAACAGGTACATATAGTACTACTACTCTACTACATCTCACAGGTACATATAGTACTACTCTACTACATCTAACAGGTACATATAGTACTACTACTCTACTACATCTCACAGGTACATATAGTACTACTACTCTACTACATCTAACAGGTACATATAGTACTACTACTCTACTACATCTAACAGGTACATATAGTACTACTCTACTACACCTCACAGGTACATATAGTACTACTACTCTACTACATCTAACAGGTACATATAGTACTACTACTCTACTACATCTAACAGGTACATATAGTACTACTACTCTACTACATCTAACAGGTACATATAGTACTACTACTCTACTACATCTAACAGGTACATATAGTACTACTCTACTACATCTCACAGGTACATATAGTACTACTCTACTACACCTCACAGGTACATATAGTACTACTACTCTACTACATCTCACAGGTACATATAGTACTACTACTCTACTACATCTCACAGGTACATATAGTACTACTACTCTACTACATCTCACAGGTACATATAGTACTACTACTCTACTACACCTCACAGGTACATATAGTACTACTCTACTACACCTCACAGGTACATATAGTACTACTACTCTACTACATCTAACAGGTACATATAGTACTACTACTCTACTACATCTCACAGGTACATATAGTACTACTACTCTACTACATCTCACAGGTACATATAGTACTACTCTACTACACCTCACAGGTACATATAGTACTACTACTCTACTACACCTCACAGGTACATATAGTACTACTACTCTACTACATCTCACAGGTACATATAGTACTACTACTCTACTACACCTCACAGGTACATATAGTACTACTACTCTACTACATCTCACAGGTACATATAGTACTACTACTCTACTACACCTCACAGGTACATATAGTACTACTCTACTACACCTCACAGGTACATATAGTACTACTCTACTCCACCTCACAGGTACATATAGTACTACTACTCTACTACACCTCACAGGTACATATAGTACTACTCTACTACACCTCACAGGTACATATAGTACTACTACTCTACTACACCTCACAGGTACATATAGTACTACTACTCTACTACACCTCACAGGTACATATAGTACTACTCTACTACACCTCACAGGTACATATAGTACTACTACTCTACTACACCTAACAGGTACATATAGTACTACTACTCTACTCCACCTCACAGGTACATATAGTACTACTACTCTACTACACCTAACAGGTACATATAGTACTACTACTCTACTACACCTCACAGGTACATATAGTACTACTACTCTACTACACCTCACAGGTACATATAGTACTACTACTCTACTACACCTCACAGGTACATATAGTACTACTACTCTACTACACCTCACAGGTACATATAGTACTACTACTCTACTACACCTCACAGGTACATATAGTACTACTACTCTACTACACCTCACAGGTACATATAGTACTACTACTCTACTACACCTCACAGGTACATATAGTACTACTCTACTACACCTCACAGGTACATATAGTACTACTCTACTACATCTCACAGGTACATATAGTACTACTACTCTACTACATCTCACAGGTACATATAGTACTACTCTACTACATCTCACAGGTACATATAGTACTACTCTACTACACCTCACAGGTACATATAGTACTACTACTCTACTACACTCACAGGTACATATAGTACTACTACTCTACTACATCTCACAGGTACATATAGTACTACTCTACTACACCTCACAGGTACATATAGTACTACTACTCTACTACATCTAACAGGTACATATAGTACTACTACTCTACTACATCTCACAGGTACATATAGTACTACTCTACTACATCTAACAGGTACATATAGTACTACTACTCTACTACATCTAACAGGTACATATAGTACTACTCTACTACTATCTCACAGGTACATATAGTACTACTACTCTACTACATCTAACAGGTACATATAGTACTACTCTACTACACCTCACAGGTACATATAGTACTACTACTCTACTACATCTCACAGGTACATATAGTACTACTACTCTACTACATCTAACAGGTACATATAGTACTACTCTACTACACCTCACAGGTACATATAGTACTACTACTCTACTACATCTAACAGGTACATATAGTACTACTACTCTACTACATCTAACAGGTACATATAGTACTACTACTACTACACCTCACAGGTACATATAGTACTACTACTCTACTACATCTAACAGGTACATATAGTACTACTACTCTACTACATCTAACAGGTACATATAGTACTACTACTCTACTACATCTAACAGGTACATATAGTACTACTACTCTACTACATCTAACAGGTACATATAGTACTACTACTCTACTACACCTCACAGGTACATATAGTACTACTACTCTACTACATCTCACAGGTACATATAGTGACTACTCTACTACACCTCACAGGTACATATAGTACACTACTCTACTACATCTCACAGGTACATATAGTACTACTACTCTACTACATCTCACAGGTACATATAGTACTACTACTCTACTACACCTCAAGGTACATATAGTACTACTACTCTACTACATCTCACAGGTACATATAGTACTACTACTCTACTACATCTCACAGGTACATATAGTACTACTACTCTACTACATCTCACAGGTACATATAGTACTACTACTCTACTACATCTCACAGGTACATATAGTACTACTACTCTACTACATCTCACAGGTACATATAGTACTACTACTCTACTACATCTCACAGGTACATATAGTACTACTACTCTACTACATCCTCACAGGTACATATAGTACTACTCTACTACATCCTCACAGGTACATATAGTACTACTACTCTACTACATCTCACAGGTACATATAGTACTACTCCTACTACACCTCACAGGTACATATAGTACTACTACTCTACTACATCTCACAGGTACATATAGTACTACTACTCTACTACACCTCACAGGTACATATAGTACTACTACTCTACTACACCTCACAGGTACATATAGTACTACTACTCTACTACATCTCACAGGTACATATAGTACTACTACTCTACTACATCTCACAGGTACATATAGTACTACTCTACTACACCTCACAGGTACATATAGTACTACTACTCTACTACATCTCACAGGTACATATAGTACTACTACTCTACCTACATCTAACAGGTACATATAGTACTACTACTCTACTACACCTCACAGGTACATATAGTACTACTACTCTACTACATCTCACAGGTACATATAGTATTACTCTACTACACCTCACAGGTACATATAGTACTACTACTCTACTACATCTCACAGGTACATATAGTACTACTACTCTACTACACCTAACAGGTACATATAGTACTACTCTACTACACCTCACAGGTACATATAGTACTACTACTCTACTACACCTAACAGGTACATATAGTACTACTACTCTACTACATCTAACAGGTACATATAGTACTACTCTTACTACACCTCACAGGTACATATAGTACTACTACTCTACTACACCTAACAGGTACATATAGTACTACTACTCTACTACACCTCACAGGTACATATAGTACTACTCTACTCACCTAACAGGTACATATAGTACTACTACTCTACTACATCTCACAGGTACATATAGTACTACTACTCTACTACACCTCACAGGTACATATAGTACTACTACTCTACTACATCTCACAGGTACATATAGTACTACTACTCTACTACACCTCACAGGTACATATAGTACTACTACTCTACTACACCTCACAGGTACATATAGTACTACTACTCTACTACATCCTCACAGGTACATATAGTACTACTACTCTACTACACCTCACAGGTACATATAGTACTACTACTCTACTACACCTCACAGGTACATATAGTACTACTACTCTACTACACCTCACAGGTACATATAGTACTACTACCTACTACACCTCACAGGTACATATAGTACTACTACTCTACTACACCTAACAGGTACATATAGTACTACTACTCTACTACACCTCACAGGTACATATAGTACTACTACTCTACTACACCTCACAGGTACATATAGTACTACTACTCTACACCTCACAGGTACATATAGTACTACTACTCTACTACACCTCACAGGTACATATAGTACTACTACTCTACTACACCTCACAGGTACATATAGTACTACTACTCTACTCCACCTCACAGGTACATATAGTACTACTACTCTACTACACCTCACAGGTACTATAGTACTACTACTCTACTCCACCTCACAGGTACATATAGTACTACTACTCTACTACACCTAACAGGTACATATAGTTACTACTACTCTACTACACCTCACAGGTACATATAGTACTACTACTCTAACTTCCCACCTCACAGGTACATATAGTACTCCTACTCTACTACAACCTAACAGGTACATAT